>NC_053392.1:5229558-5362058 GCF_905171765.1 Bufo bufo | reverse complement strand
CACACATACATACATACATACATACATATACATACACACATACACACATACACACATACATACATACAGTATACATACACACATACACACATACAGTATACATACATACACACATACATACACACATACATACAGTATACATACATACATACAGTATACATACACACATACATACATACAGTATACACACATACATACACACACACACATATATAGATACACATACATACATACACACACACACACACACACATACATACACGTATACATACATACATATACACATACATACATACAGTATACATACACACATACATACACACACACATATATAGATACACATACATACATACACACACATACATACATACATACACGTATACATACATACACGTATACATACACATACATACATACACGTATACATACATACATACATACAGTATACATACACATACATACACGTATACATACATACATATACACACATACATACATACACGTATACATACATACATATACACACATACATACATACAGTATACATACACACATACATACATACAGTATACATACATACATACAGTATACATACATACATACAGTATACATACACACATACATACATACAGTATACATACATACATACAGTATACATACACACATACATACATACAGTATACATACACACATACATACATACATACATACACACACATACATACAGTATACATACACACATACACACATACATACATACATACATACAGTATACATACATACATACACACATACACACATTTGTTCACATTTCAATTCACAATCAGATTAACAGTGATGATCTATCGAGTACACGGGGAAATTACATTGAGCAAGTAGAGGCCTGTTGAACCGTAATGAAGATACATAAATCATAAAGAAATACAGTAACGCATACCTGGAGCATGAGAGGAGGACAACCAAGGGTCCCATACTTTTTCGTTTGAGCTAAATGTGTCCGTACGAATAGCTGACATCTTCTCGTATTGGAGAATGTTATTAATTCTATCAAGCACAGCCTGGAGCGCCTCTTAAAGGCAATGTGGATTCTAGCAGCCAACAGTATGTATTGGGCTAGCCTGAATCTGGCATACGTTAGCCAGTGAGGTTTATCACCTAATAAACATAAAGGTAGTGACAGAGGGAAAGTACACTTTAGTACTACTGAAAGCAAATTAGTCGTCTGGGCCCATAGACGCCTAACAGTTGGATAAGACCACCCAATGTGAAGCCTGTTTCCCTCCTCCTCACAACCTCTGAAACATTTAGGAGAAATCTCTGGATAGATACGATGGAGTCTGGCAGGTACCATATATGTTCTGTGCAATATCTTAATTGAGGTTTCTGCCAATGTGACCTGCCAGGATCCTTTTGTGAGAGTTTTGGGATCTCTGATACCATTTGGAGGGTGGGAATTCTTGTTGCATGTCCTCCTCCCAGGCCTTCATATTGGGCAATTTATTCCCCTCAGGAGAGGAGCATAGTGAGCCATAGATTTGTGAGAGTAGCCCCTGTCTATGTAAGGAGTAGGTAATAGACCGTTCAAACGGAGTAAATGTTATATTTTGGTTGAGTGTTTGTAAAGACACTAAGAAAGAGAAAACACTTGATTTCTATTAAGGTGTTCCCTGACTGGAGGGGAGTGGCATTCCTTCAAGTCCATGACTGAAATCACTTTACCTCTAGTCAGGAACCTATATAATGTGCAGAATCGGTTGGTTAACCACCACGTGAAGTTGTGACGTTGAAGACCTGGGGGGAATTTGGGGTTTCCTAAAAGATGCGTTAAAGGGCAGGGTCTGGATTGAAGAGTATGCTTAAATCTAACCGATCTCCAGAGTATCAATGAGTAATACGACAAAAGGGAATTAGAGCGTATGGGGTGTGGAATAGTACCTTCATTCCATGTTAGAGCTCTCCAAGTGTAAGGGGAAATATTAGAGTTTTCTATCTCAATCCATAAGGGGTGTAACTTTGGGTCTAGATGTGTCAAGAACATTTGGGCCAATCTAGCAGCCTTATAATACTTTACAAAGTCTGGCACTGACAGTCCTTCTAGTGATTTATGCCTGCACATGGTTATTTTGGAGATGCGTTGACGCCTATGTGCCCAGATAAACCTAAGCACCTCTCCTTGGAGAGATTTCAAGTCCACTATGGAGGCTTGAACTGGGGGGGCTCTAAACAGATATAATAGTCTTGGTATGTTAATCCTCCCCACCCAAGATACCTGAAGTTTTTGCCATGATAACAAATCCTGACGTATCTTACGATATATTGGCAAATAATTTATTTTATTTGTAGCTTCAAGAACACTCGGTAGTGAAACTCCTAGATATGAGATATGCTGTGGTTTATATTGGAAGGGGACTTTTTGTAGTAATAGTGCTTGTGTTGTTGCTGGGGTGTTACATAACATCATTTCAGATTTGGCGTGGTTAATTGTCAAACCCAAGGTTTTGGAAAAGGAATGTAGAAGCTTTAAAAGGGAGGGGAAAGAGATGATGGGATTGGTGATTGATAACAATTGGTCATCAGCAAAAAGACTAAGCTTATATTCAGTCTTTCCAATTGATAAACCTTTAATATCTCTCTGAGATCGTATGTGAATTCCTAGGGGCTCAATAGCTAAGGCAAACAATGCTGGAGAGAGCGAGCATCCCTGTCTTGTTCCACTTCCAATCGAGATAGGGTGGGCCATTGTGGTATGGAGTTTGAGATTAGCTTTTGGTTTGGAATAACGCGCCTGGATAGCCATAAGAAATGGGCCCTTAATTCCTATTGCGGTGAGGACTTTATAACGATAAGGCCAGGTGACAGTATCAAAAGCCTTCTCAATATCTAGCGCCAGGAGAGCCAATGGAGTCTTGCTTGTATTAGAGGACTGTATGATATTCATGATTTTCCTAATGTTGTCGGGAGCTTCTCTACCCAGGATGAAACCCACCTGATCTCTGTGAAT
Organism: Bufo bufo; assembly: GCF_905171765.1. Classification (NCBI taxonomy): domain Eukaryota; kingdom Metazoa; phylum Chordata; class Amphibia; order Anura; family Bufonidae; genus Bufo; species Bufo bufo. The sequence continues at coordinate 5,359,057 of NC_053392.1, read as the reverse complement.
AAGATCTGGTGATAGAAATCTGTTGAGTCTGTTTGCTAATATTGAGGTAAAGAATTTGTTGTCTATATTTAGTAGTGAGATTGGCCTATAGTTGGATGGGAGCAGGGGGTCTTTATTAGGTTTGAGAATGACCGTAATTGTGGCCCTCAGAAATTCCTCAGGGGGTGGGGATCCCTTCATTAATTGGTTGCAGAAATTTGTAATATGGGGAACAAGTATGGAGGCTTTTTCCGTATTGTTAGTGAGGATCGTGTTCAGTTGCTGCTTGACATCTTTAATGGCTTTTGGGAGGTACAACGATGGGGATCTTTGATGAGCCCATACTAGTTTGGTCAATTTTGACTCTAGGTTAACTTGGGTCTGAGTACGTTCACGCTTTCGTTTAGAAGCGATACTAATCAACTTGCCTCTAACAAATGCCTTATGCGTCAGCCATAACATCATAGGTTCAGTTTCAGGAAGGGCATTATCGGTAAAGAAGTTTGAGATATCTTCCTGCAACTGAGTGAGTACCGCAGTATGAGTCAGGATGGATTCATTTAGTCTCCATGGTGGTCTGGTGTAGTTTTGGTGGGGTGATGTAAAATCCGATATGACCATATCATGATCAGACCAGGAGGAAACCACATGTCTGGAGTAAGACAAACAGGGAAGGATGGATGTTGACGCTAAAATCATATCAATAGGTGAATAATGCTGATGTGCTGGGAAATAGTATGTGTAGCCCCTTTGTGGGCCATTGTATTCCCTCCACGTATCAGCTAAGAAGAGTGATTGCAAGACTTGGTTAATCTTGCTTGTTTGCGTTTTGGGGCGTGGGGTGGGCTGTGGGGCTGAGCGATCCAACACAGGGTGGAGAACTAAATTGAAATCTCCGCACCAAATTATTTTTTGGTAAGACAATGCCTCAATTATTCTACCCATGTTCTCCAGAAAGTTTATGGGTCCCTCAGTGGGGGCGTATGTATTAACCAGACATAAATCCTCCTCCCTGTAGGTCTCTACTAGAATAACAAACCTTCCTTCTGGGTCAACATGCGAGTGAGTGACAGCAGCGTGATCACTCCTCTGCACTTAGATGTGAAGGTAGATGAGTAATATCTTGTATATTGCGGGTGGAAGTATTTTGGATGGGATGTAGGGGTGAAATGCGTCTCCTGCAGACAGATGACATCGGGCGCATGTTTAAGCTATATAGCAAGGGCTGTTTTTCTCTTCCTAGGGGAGTTGAATTCCCTCACATTATGAGTTAATACTTTACACATAATGTAAATTTAGGGGGCGATACTATTACTAGAACAGCGCCCGACGTCATCTGCACCCAGACACGCCTCCTGCTCATTAATCTGAATCACCACATTTTTCCAAGTTGCGTGCATATGCATGGCCTCTAAGAAAAAGTAATTAGACTAAACCAGCGTAAAAAAGACAAAAACTAACACAGAGAAAAATAAAGAGCTGTGAAGCCCATAACTTATAACATATTTTTCCACATAAACCCAGGGTGAGGGTCAGCATGAAAATCCGCTTCGCCGATTCCCTAAAAAAAAGGTAACATAGCCTTATGTACAGTTCTAGGTCATATAATAGGTGACCTACTTAGAATAGAACTTTAAGGGAGGTAAACGTCCTCAGTAATTCACTGCACATGAAACGTTATTTGAAGGGCTTTCAGGTGAACCTCGGTCTGCCCGAACCGGTAGGGGTTGGAGTAACTTTTGTCCATACTCTCGCCGGCCGGTGTGGTAGTGGCATGGAACTTGATGGAGTTTGTATCCCGGCTCGTTGCAATGCTTCAATCCACTCTGACGGTGAGTGGACTGTATGGGATTGGGAGTTTAATTGTTAAGTTAAAGGGGAATCCCCATCTGTACCTGATTTGCGCCTTCTGTAGGGCCTGGGTAATCGGCCTCATCTCCTGCGGAGTGTGGATGGTGCTAAATCCGCATACAGGTGAACTGAGGCAGGTAGTCCTGGTAAAACGGAGAGGCCTCTGGCAGCCGATAAAACTTTATCCCTTGTCTCTGGGTGATGGAATTTAAGGATTAACGTCCCTTGGTAAGTCTGAATTGCGTGACTTTCCCAGAGCTCTGTGCACCCGATCCATCTTCAGGAAATTCATCTCCCCTTGTGGTAGCAGTGTAGCAAACAGGGTGGAAAGGGTGGACTACAGGTCTTGAAACGATTCAGGGAGTCCTCTAATTCGTAGATTCCCTCTCCTGGACCTGTTCTCAAGGTCTTCGATTTTGAGTTCCAGGTCTGCCAATTGCGCATCATGGGAGTTAATGTCATCCCTGTCGCGACCCAAGGCATCCGAAATATCATCGGTTCGCGTCTCCAGCTCTGAGACTCTGTTCCCTAGGTCTTGAATTTGGCAGGAAAACTCTGAGACTGCCTGAGATAATTCCGATCGAAACAGGGCTGCTATATTCTTATATAGGTCCTTCTGACCTGTGCTGCGATCGGTAATGTCCTGTATGGGTCCGCTATCGGACGAGGAGGCAGGGCTGGCTGGGTCTGTAGCGGCGTCCGCCATGACAGTTTGCCTGGTCTGCCGGAAAAGTTCCGGTAAGGTTTGAGGAGTGGGTGTGCCCGGCAATCTCGATCTCCCCTTGGTGCGGGTCATCTTCGGGGTTTCTTGCATATGTTTTTAGGCTTATTGGAGCCCGGTTAAGGCGCTAAGATGAGGGTGAAGTCGGCTAGCGGTGCAGAGCTCACTAAAGCATGTCCTTCTCGGCCTCGCGCATGTGCCCCCCCCAAACTTTCACTTTTTAATACTTGGTTGCAAATCCTTTGCAGTCAATTACAGCCTGAAGTCTGGAATGCATAGACATCACCAGACGCTGGGTTTCATCCCTGGTGATGCTCTGCCAGGCCTCTACTGCAACTGTCTTCAGTTCCTGCTTGTTCTTGGGGCATTTTCCCTTCAGTTTTGTCTTCACCAAGTGAAATTCATGCTCAATCGGATTCAGGTCTGGCGATTGACTCGGCCATTGCAGAACATTCTACTTCTTTCCCTTAAAATGTATGCTTTGGGTCATTGTCCATCTGCACTGTGAAGCGCCGTCCAATGAGTTCTGAAGCATTTGGCTGAATATGAGCAGATAATATTGCCCGAAACACTTCAGAATTCATCCTGCTGCTTTTGTCGCAGTCAAATCATCAATAAATACAAGAGAACCAGTTCCATTGGCAGCCATACATGCCCACGCCATGACACTACCACCACCATGCTTCACTGATGAGGTGGTATGCTTAGGATCATGAGCAGTTCCTTTCCTTCTCCATACTCTTCTCTTCCCATCACTCTGGTACAAGTTGATCTTGGTCTCATCTGTCCATAGGATGTTCTTCCAGAACTGTGAAGGCTTTTTTAGATATCGTTTGGCAAACTCTAATCTGGCCTTCCTGTTTTTGAGGCTCACCAATGGTTTACATCTTGTGGTGAACCCTCTGTATTCACTCTGGTGAAGTCGTCTCTTGATTGTTGACTTTGACACACATACACCTACCTCCTGGAGAGTGTTCTTGATCTGGCCAACTGTTGTGGAGGGTGTTTTCTTCACCAGGGAAAGAATTCTTCGGTCATCCACCACAGTTGTTTTCCGTGGTCTTCCGGGTCTTTTGGTGTTGCTGAGCTCACCGGTGCGTTCCTTCTTTTTAAGAATGTTCCAAACAGTTGTTTTGGCCATGCCTAATGTTTTTGCTATCTCTCTGATGGGTTTGTTGTGTTTTTTCAGCCTAATGATGGCTTCACTGATAGTGACAGCTCTTTGGATCTCATCTTGAGAGTTGACAGTAACAGATTCCAAATGGAAATAGCAGACTGGAAATTACCTCTGGACCTTTTATCAGCTCATTGTAATTGGGATAATGAGGGAATAACACACACCTGGCCGTGGAACAGCTGAGAAGACAATTGTCCCATTACTTTTGGTTCCTTAACAAGTGGGAGGCACATATGGAAACTGCTGTAATTCCTGCACCGTTCATCTGATTTGGATGTAAATACCTCAAATTAAAGCTGACAGCCTGCAGGTAAAGCACATCTTGTCCGTTTCATTTCACATCCATTGTGGTGGTGTATAGAGCCAAAAATGTTACAATTGTCTCCATGTCCCAATATTTATGTAACTGGCTGTAGAATTAGGTAAAAGAATGGTGTGGAGTTAATTACTTCATTGTTAGGATATCTGAAGAGTAAATATCTTGAGGGGTTGTTTGAAGAGTAGATTTAAGAATATATGTTTGACAAGTTGGTGGACATCATGGTCTTTCTTGATTGATTCAAAGCTCTGCCCGAGGCTTACATGAAAACCTTATCTTTTTGCAAACTTAAAATAAAATCGAAGTGTTGATTATGATTGCTCAGACTGTTAATAGAACCCTAATTCCTTCTTGTGGTAGGACTGAAATAAGACATAAGGGATGTCATTGGTCAGATAAATCCTGGAGCTCTGGTATAGTATACATTTCTATATATATATTAGGCAACTAATTAGCCATAGATTAGAAAAAAATAATAATTATATATATATATATATATATATATATATATATATATATATATATATATATATATATATATAAGATTGTTGCGGGTATCGAAATATCGATACTTTTGACATTTATTGATACTGGGCTGCCCTACTGCGCAGTCTAGTATCACAGAACATGGCGCACGCTGCTGTCAGTGCGCTCATGTTCCCTCAGCAGCACAGCGGAGAAGGAGTCGCTCTTCCCCCCCGTGACACCGCTGCTGCAATCGCAGCGCAGAGCGTCAAGGTCAGGGAGAAGGAGACGCCCAGGAAAGAAGCTGATGTCTCCCTCCCATTGCTCCGATAGCAGTAATTAGCATTCAGCACGGGAGACGGTAACGGGGGCCACAGCAGTGAACGGATCGGCACCCAGATATAATAGTAAGTGCAGGGAGATCCCTGGGCTCCGCTCTACATGTCCTGCTACTTAGTTAACAGAGTCCGGACCCATGAAAGGTCGTCTTTAACCTTTAATACAGCAGGCGGATACCAGCAGCAGATTCACATAGCCGGCACCTTGCCTCTGACAGGTGCTGCGAGGGGGTTAACTTTACCATGGCAGCCAGGACGCTACTGAAGCCGTCCATGATAACCTCCCTGCTGCTGTGTGTACTATGCACAGGGCAGCAGGGAGTGTGTGAGGTCCTAGTCACCCTAAGGCCCCTTTCACACGGGCGAGTATTCCATGAGGTGAACGCATTGCACCCGCACTGAATCCGGACCCACTCACTTCAATGGGGCTGTGCACATGAGATGTTTTTCACGCATCACTTGCTCGTTGCGTGAAAATCGCTGCATGTTCTATATTCTGCGTTTTTCATTCCAAGCAGGCCCCATAGAAATGAATGGGGCTGCGTGAAAATCACAAGCAAGTGCGGATGCGGTGCAGTTTTCACGCATGGTTGCATTGCATTGCACTCGCACAGGAAAAACTGAACTCGATCGCAGTCAAAACTGACTGCAATTCCAAGCCTACTTGCGCGGGTTTGCCGCAATGCAACCTGAACGCATCCGGCCCTCACCTGCGATGCCCGTGTGAAAGAGGCCTAATAGAGCTCTATCAGGGTGCATAGGACAAGGGATGGAAAGATCCCAGGTTCTACCCCTAAGGGGGCTAATAGTTATTAAATAAAAAGTATAAAAAATACAATATTTAGTTTTTTTGTTTTTTTTTTACTTAAAGTATAAATCATCCCCTTTTACCAATTTTACATATAAAATATATAAATAAATAAACATATCACATATCGCCACGTCTGAAAAGTCCAAACTATTAAAATATAATAAAAATGCAATATGCAGTGAACGCCGTAACAGAAAAAAAAAACTCACGATTCGCCATTTTTTTTAAAATGCGGAATGCACGTGGCTTTTTGGGTGTTTTTTTTTTTGCGTGGTATCGAATGGTATAGAGTATCGCACTACTTTTTTTATGATATTGAAACCAAATCAAAATGGTATATCGGAACAAACCTAATATATATATTCAAATAGACCATATTTTGTAGAATCTGGGATTATAACCAAAGCCGTACATGAGTAGATTAGTGTGCCAGGCATCGTTACATTTATAGATGACATTACTTCTACACTATAAAGGCCGGAGACATGTAGTAATGGCTGTTATACCTCAGGTAGGTGTCATCAGATGCCGGGTGTTATAGATGACATTACTTCTACACTATAAAGGCTGGAGACATGTAGTAATGGCTGATATACCTCAGGTAGGTGTCATCAGATGCCGGGTGTTATAGATGACATTACTTCTACACTATAAGGCTGGGTGCAGACCTGAGCGTTTTACAGCGCGTTCCTAGGTGCTGTAAAACGCTCAACAGGCAAGAACCAATGATTCCCTCAGGGAATGGTTCTCACCATGTAAAACGCCCGACGCCCCAAAAAGTACAGGAGCTTCTTTGGGGCCTCTTGTCGCGCGTTCCCGTACATAGACTTCCGGGAACGCGCGACAATGGGCGTTCGCATACTACCGGAGCCGCGTATGTGAGACACCGGAGAATCGCGCATACACAGCGCTCAGGTCAGTACGCTCAGGTCTGAACCGGCTGTCAAGGCTGGAGACATGTAGTAATGGCTGTTATACCTCAGGTAGGTGTCATCAGATGCCGGGTGTTATAGATGACATTACTATATATGGGGGTCACACTTTCCAAGGATTTTTCTTTTCCATTAGAAGCAGAAAACTGAAGGGTCAGAAATTCCCCTGGAAACCATAAAAAGGCTGGTGAATCTGTGGCTCACGAACTGCTGCTGGCTGCCCATAGACTTCCAGGCTGCTGACTGCCACACCCCAGTCATCAGGACACTCGGAGGGCAGCGGGGTGAACTCCACCCTAATCCACCCGCAGGTTCCTGCTCTCCTCTGCCGCAATTCAGTGCTCAGTATTGTTTTCAGTCTGTGTGTTATCTCCTATAGGTTCTGACTCCAGGAGAAGTCCCCACGAGAGATGTCCCCGTCCTCTGTATTGCCAGGACTGTCCAGAGGAGAAGCTCCCAGAGAACCATCAGGTAGATGGAGCTGAAGTCTCCCCAGAATCTGACCAGAAAGGGACTGAACCAAAGATCATTTTACATTTCTCTTGTTTAGGATGAAAATCTGATGGATATTAAGGCTGAGGTTAAAGATGAAGCAGAAGAGGAGATGGATTTATGGGGCGATCAGCAGGGTAAGGAGTGGAGCTGTCATGGGTCACCTGGATACTACTCCTATCATCTCATCATCACATGTAGTAATCTCTCCTGCCCCTGTGTGTTTCCTACAGATAGACTCATAGAAGGAAATCCCCCCGAGAGATGTTCCCGTCCTCTGTATTCCCAGGACTGTCCAGAGGAGAAGCTCCCAGAGAACCATCAGGTAGATGGAGCTGAGCCCTATACACATCTATATAGGGGGGTCCTGCAGCCATAGAGGGGTCAAACATTGTGGGGGTCTCTTATGTGGATCTGTTAGATTTCCCACCTTTCTGCTGTATTGTCCTAAATTGTTACAGATGACAAATCAGGGGGAAGATGTGACTGATATTAAAGTGGAGGATGAAGAAGAGCGGATGATGGGCGATCCCCCGTGTAAGAGTGAGGTGGAGGAGGACATTCCAGTCCATGTGACCACAGGTATGGAATCATGAATGGAGGAAGGGAATTGGGAGGTTTCTTCAGGTGAGGCTCCACCTTAGAGCTGCAGTAAAGGAGCACTCCGGGCAATGATCCAGCTTTGAGTCTTGAAATAGCAGGCTAATGGTTTTATACTAGTAAAGGCACCAGAGACATGTAGTAATGGCTGTTATACCTCGGGTAGGTGTCATCAGATGCCGGGTGTTATAGATGACATTACTTCTACACTATAAAGGCTGGAGACATGTAGTAATGGCTGTTATACCTCAGGTAGGTCTCATCAGATGCCGGGTGTTATAGATGACATTACTTCTACACTATAAAGGCTGGAGACATGTAGTAATGGCTGTTATACCTCAGGTAGGTGTCATCAGATGCCGGGTGTTATAGATGACATTACTACTACACTATAAAGGCCGGAGACATGTAGTAATGGCTGTTATACCTCAGGTAGGTGACATCAGATGACAGGTGTTATAGATGACATTACTACTACACTATAAAGGCTGGAGACATGTAGTAATGGATGTTATACCTCAGGTAGGTGACATCAGATGCCGGGTGTTATAGATGACATTACTTCTACTCTATAAAGGCTGGAGACTTGTTGTAATGGCTGTTATTATGAATGATCAGATTGTCACATTTTTTATGTTATACCCAGAAACTTAAAGGCTATGGATACCTTTGGGGGCATATTGTACTTTTCAATTGGTTTATTAAAAATATGGAGTCCTTTTCTCTGTACAGAGCTGAGATGCTCTACTGGCAGGATATGAATTTTCTTTCTGCTCCGTCAGGCAGGGAGGTGACTGGTTCCTTATCTGTGACATTATAGACCCTCATTATAGATCAGTTCTTATCTTACTGATAGCCTCTAAGGCCTGTATTACACCAACAGATTATCTGACAGATTTTCTGACCATTCATTGGTCAGATGGCCTATTACACACACAGATCTTTTGTTATACACACCAACTATTGGTCTCAATGGACAGATATTGGTCAGATAATCTGTTGGTGTAATACAGGCCTTAGTAATTTAGAGATCAGGATTATTAGATGACCAGCACAAGTACCAGTCACACAGCTAGAAGAACAGTTAACCCTTTGTGACAGAATGGCTCAATATTTTTACTAAAGACCAATTGAAAAAATGATTTTTAGCCCCAAATGAGTAAAATGCACTCAAAAATAATGTTCCCCATACATAGTCTTTAAATGTATTTTATGTGATCGACCAACACAAAGTACAAGTCTGTGTGAGGTTTCTCTGCAGAAGCGTCTGTGAACAGCAATTCTCAAGACTAAACCCTTCCATTGTGGCTCTGGCTGGATGTTTAGGGTTGTTGTAGGATATGATATGTATGAGGAGGGGGCTGAGCGAGCTGAAGTTTAAAGGGGAGATATTCCCTGTGGTTTATATACTTCATGGGTTACCTGAAATGCTTTTATTTTGTTGTAGAGCTAAGACCAAGGGTAGAGAGTGTTCCTCAAGAAATCTGCCCCCGCATGGCTTACACCATTGTATAAGCAGTGAGTGGATAAGGTTATGGAGGATGAATCCCCATCTCTCAGTCAGAACATTAGACGTGATTAGGATGGAAGTATCTACTTCTTTTAAAGCTTTTGAGAAGAATCTTCCACATTATCTGGGAAGTTAGCATCTTCTATTACTGTATCCGACTCTGCCTCCTCTGATGAGGAACTCCACTTACTCTTCTGACTATGAACTATTCTTCAGAAGACAAGGGCGGACTGGGAACTTAAAGTGGCCCTGAAAAAAAAAAACTAAAAGTGGCCCCATGTTGTAGGCAGGTCCGAATTAACAGAAGATGGGGCAACACGAGTAGACGGGATCAACAATACTATAGTGCAAAACGCCATCCAAGCAGAACCAAATAGCACAATGTAGCACAATATACTGCCCCAAAAGCTGTCCCTCTGTGGTGGCCATCAATAGCTACCATCTTCTGCCCTCCTCCTTCAGTCATCTATGGAGCAGGGGGCTTAGGAGGTGGGGTGCGGGCCATAGCAGATGAATTCAGGAGGCCATGTGTGGTCGCTGGCTGGGGACCCAAGTACCTCATTCTCACAGCATTAATTACTATTGAGACCTCATTAGGTATCCGGTTAGCAGCAGAGAGGAGAACTTGAGTGGCCCCCTGGGGCATCGGCCCACCGGGAAATTTCCCTGTAGGGTCTTGGCCAATCTGCCCCTGGACAGGGATACTCTGATGATAACTGAGGAATTTCTTTGTAGGAGCCAGTCAAACTTAATAAAAAGTCTAATCAACAAAGACGCAGGATCACCGGGCCTGAGAAAAAGGGGCACTCTGCTTTTTTTCCCCAGGCTTGTGAAAACATTTTGGCAAGCTGTTAGATGAGAAGCAAAGTAAAGGAGGGTTACCACCTTCAGTCCCTGCCCCAGAAAAATTCAAAATCTCAGATTCACATTCAAATTCAGAAAGAGCTTCTGCAGTAAACTAGGTCTTTTCTCTATTGGAAAGTTCTGAAAACTTATGGTTACTTTTATATGATTATAAACCTCAGGGAGATGAATCCGTACCTGGCATGTAAGGAAATTCAGGACGAAGTCCGTCCAATCCACAATCAAGTATCGTTTCAAAGACTGTGTGATGGGCACAATAGTTATGAAAGATGCTTAGTATCGCGTGCCGATTCTCCATTTTTAATATCGTGCCCTATCGTTTTGCAGTCGGAAGTGCCTGGGTAAATATGGCTCAATCTATCCAGGATGAGATACCATCTGAGCATCGTCTTGATAGCTGCTTATTAGTTGGAGACACAGGTAATTGATGCGGAAATAAAAGAGTGAGGATGTCCAGCTAAGATCTGAGAATGTTTTACCCAATTCCTTTTCCCATGAGAGGAAGGAGGTTGACTTGGCAAATCTGTGTTTGGATTCAAGCATATCATAAATATGCCTTAAGCTATTCGGCGAGGGGCCTTTTGGTATTCCAAAGATCTAGAATCTCTTTGCATGTCACTACCATAAGGAAGTCGCTGTTTTGAAAGAAATGTCTCATTCTAAGATACATGTAAAAATCCTCGTGAGGTATTTGGTATTGTTCATGTATAGAAGAGAATTGCTTAAGTTGGGAGGAATCAAAAAGTTGTGATACCTGAGCGAGACCCCTATTTACCCAGTTAGCAACCTCTAAGCCAGGAATAAAGAAAGTAAGTGTCTCCAATGGAGCATATGAGTGGAGGGAAAGCTTGATTTGGAAGTTTTCGAGTGGAAGGTTCTCCGCAGTGATGTCGAAATACGAAGAAAGCTCCGGAGGACTCCAAGTGGGAGTGTATGATCCAGAGTGACAATGAGCTGAGCCTCTAAATTATGGCCTGGAGAAACAACTGATTCTATGTGGAGCCAGTGTTGTTGCAAATCTCCTTTCCACTATTCTTTCATAAAGCTCATGTGGGTGGCAAGGTTGTAATCATATATGTTAGGGAGCCCTGGACCGCCCGCCTTTCTATGCTTCGTCAGTAGTTTAAGTGCAATCCGAGGTCTCTTGGGAGTTCAAATGAAATTATTTAATAATCTGTTAATGCAATTAAAAAAGGCCTGCGGTATCAGGGTAGGAACTGTTCTGAACTTGTATAATATCTTAGGGAGAGTTAACATCTGGAAGGTCGCTATGCGGCCCACCCAGGATATTTCTTGTTTGCTGTATTGGGCGAGATCTGTTTCCACCTCTTTTAGTAATGGAAGGTAATTGGCACAATATAGTTGTTTGGTTGGTGACCTTTGTGCTTAGATATTGGACCTGTTCAATTTGCCAGTCTAGGTTGAAACTGGATTGTAATTTTAACAGGGAAGAGGTCTTTATATTAATAGGGAGGGCTTGGGATTTCTGCTCATTGACTTTGTAATAGGAGCGTTCTCCAAATTGGCGAATAATCTCTATTACTGTAGGTAATGATTGATCTGGGGAGCTGAGAGTGAGTATGACATTGTCTGCATATAGAGAGAGTTTATGGGTTCTTCTGCCTATGTCTATCCCTTTTTATTTGGTCGGAGAGGCGGATAGCTTGTGCTAGAGGTTCGATGGACATGATAAATATGAGGGGGAAAAGGGGGCAACCCTGTCGATTTAGTAATTGTAAATGAGGAGGACAAGGTATCATTAACATATACACGGGCTGAGGGGTTGCTATATAAGGCTTTCACTGCCCCCAGGAAAGGGCCACAGAGTCCCACTATCTGGAGCACAGAGAATGTGAAAGACCAATTAATGCGGTCAAATGCCTTTTCGGCATAAAGGGTCACCAAGACCGCTTCCAGACCTGACCTCTCGATGTAGTCTACAATATTCATGACTCTTCTAGTCTTCCCTATAATTTGTCTACCTTGGATGAAGCCTGATTGGTCAGTTAATCAAGGACGGTAGAATGGGTGCTAAGCGGTTAGCCAGGGCTTTAGCATACATTTTTATTTTGGTGTTTAGTAAAGAGCTAGGCCTGAAGTTTTGTGGAGAGTCAGGGGATTTATATAAATCACAGAAAAAATGCACCAAATGGATATGCCACTGACTATACTGGCTAGTCATAAATGCAGATATTAAAAGCTGAGACTTTTGCCAATATATTCCTGTCAGGAAAATATCGGAGCCCTTCATGCACCACGTCACGGTTACTCAGCATGGCAAGGGGTCCTACCACTACGCTAACTATGGTGTGAACAAGGTCTGAAGGTGATGAAATCCAGCTCACAGCCAAGCTTCCACACAACCGCCTAGCAGGACAGCCAGTGCAATGTGAACAAAGCCAGACTGTAAGCCACCCCCGTATCAGACCATGTGATGGAGGTTACCAGGTGCAAAAGAGAGTGTTTGAATGCCAGGTAAAGGCACATACACTACATATAAAACAAGACACAAACACAGAAATATAGTGGCATTTCTGGGGGAGCTGCTCAACCCTTAACACTGTAGCGTGTTTTTCATTGGGGGAGCAGCCCCACCGCATGTGGACCGCAGCAAACGACTATCCCCAGCAAAAAATGCATACAATGGAGGATGTCAACGCGGTCCACATGCACCACAAAGGCATCCTACACAAAACGGAGCATTGTGCGGATGAAAATATAATCATATAAATCACAGAAAAAATGCACCAAACAGATATGCCACTGGTAACCGCACCTGGTAGCCTCCATCACACGGTCCGATATGGGGGTGGCTTACAGTCTGGCTTTGTTCACATTGCACTAGTTGTCCTGCTATGCGGTTGTGTGGTAGCTTGGCTGTGAGCTGGATTTCATCACCTTCAGACCTTGTTCACACCATAGTTAGCGTAGTGGTAGGACCATTTGCCATGCTGAGTGACCGTGACGTGGTGCAATGATGGGCTCCGATATTTTCCTGACAGGAATATATTGGCAAAAGTCTCAGCTTTTAATATCTTCTTGTATGACTAGCCAGTATAGTCAGTGGCATATCCATTTGGTGCATTTTTTCTGTGATTTATATGATTATATTTTCATCTGCACAATGCTCCGTTTTGTGTAGGATGCCTTTGTGGTGTATGTGGACCGCACTGACATCCTCCATTGTATGCATTTTTTGCTGGGGATAGTCGTTTGCTGCGGTCCACATGCGGTGGGACTGCTCCCCCAATGAAAGACACGCTACAGTGTTAGGGGTTGAGCAGCTCCCCCAGAATTGCCACTATATTTCTGTGTTAGAGTCAGGGGATTTACCTTGTTTCGGGATGGTCACTATGACTGCGGAGAGCATTTTTGCTGGGAAGCTACCCATTTCGAATCCCATCTGGAGGGCCTCGCGTAAGGAAGAAGGATTTGTAATAACAATTTGATAGGCCATCAGGCCCAGGGGCTTTGTGAATTGGAAGGGAGTTTATGACCTTTTTGAAGTTCTGTTTCAGTGAGTGGAGTCCCCAATAATTCTGCTTGTTCTGCGGGAACTGTCGGGAGGTGGAGGTTATTCAGAAAGGCCTTGATTAGAGTTGAGCGAACCCGAACTGTAAAGTTCGGGTTCGTACCGAACTTTAGGTTTTTCGGCACCCGAACCCAAACATTTACGTAAAAGTTCGGGTTCGGCGTTTATTTTTTTTTTATGCCGCTTTTTGAAAGGCTGCTTTGCAGCCAATCAACAAGCGTCATACTACTTGCCCCAAAAGGCCATCACAGCCATGCCTACTATTGGCATGGCTGTGATTGGCCAACTGCAGCATGTGACCCAGCCTCTATTTAAGCTGGAGTCACGTAGCGCCGCCCGTCACTCTGCTCGGATTAGTGTAGGGAGAGGCTGCAGCTGCTGTGAGGGAGAGATCAGGGAGAAATCTTATGAAGAACTGCTTCTTTACTCAGCGATCTACAGAAAAAGTGTTTTGTGGGTGCAGTGCACAATTGTTTCAAGTTTGCCCTGAGCCAACTACTACTGAAAACAAACTTTTTTTTTTCCCTTCAGTTAGTCAATATCAATACATAATCAGCAGCCATTTTATGCAACGATAGTGCACCAGCACAGGATATCTGCAAGTCCAGAAATACTGCTTTGAGACACTTGGGTTAAAAAAAAACTTTTTTTCATATAGTGCACATCTAGGATTATACGTGCATAAGTGACTGTGAAATTTAGCCCAGAAATACAGCTTTTTCTTACTGGGGTTAAAAAAAAAACCTCTGATATACTGCACATCTGGGATTAGACATGCATAAGTTACTGTGAAATTTAGGCCACAAATACCGCTGTCATATAGAGTTAAAAAAAAATAAAAAATTTAGTGCAATACTCTACATTAGGTTTTTTATTGGCGGTTAATTATTTTTAACAGACTTAACCACTTTTTACTTTGCTTTGTGAACGCTAACTATGAGGCAAACATCTAATAAGGGATGCGGTCATAGTCGTGGTGGTGGTGTTGGTGGAGCCTCTGGTGCAGGAAGAGGACGTGGCCGCTCTGCCACAGCTACACGTCCTACTGAACCTATTACCTCAGGTCCCAGTAGCCGCCAGAATCTACAGCGATATTTGGTCGGGCCTAATGCCGTTCTAAGGATGGTAAGGCCTGAGCAAGTACAGGCGCTAGTCAATTGGGTGGCCGACAGTGGATCCAGCACGTTCACATTATCTCCCACCCAGTATTCTGCAGAAAGCGCACAGGTGGTGCATGAAACCCATGCCCATCAGTCTGTCACATCACCCCCGTGCATATCTGGGAACCTGTCTCAAGTCATGCAGCAGTCTCTTATGCTGTTTGAAGACTCTCCTGGCAGGGTTTCCCAAGGGCATCCACCTAGCCCTTCCCCAGGGGTGAAAGACATAGAATACACTGTCGCACAACCACTTATGTTTCCTGATGAGGACATGGGAATACCACCTATGGTACACCCTGGGAAGAAGGCCTTGGATGGTGGCCTTAATAGGGGAGATCAAAGCTTGTAGATCAGCGTGTAGGGATTTGCTGGCTTCAATTAACATCTCTTTAAAGGGGTTGTCCGAGTTACGGAAATAAAATAATAATATAGCACTGTAAATCTGATGGTCAGTGATGTATAACTAATGTGGGGGTCAGCTCCATAGTAGTAGGCACAGCAGTCAGAGACAGTGACACAATGGCACAGTTCACACAGGGGTTTGCCTGTTTTCTTTATTCTCATCCACAAACAAATATAAGGCCTTTACATTCAGGCAAAGATACAAAATAAATTCCTGCTCGGCTGAGCACTAACTAAACATAAAATTACCCTTTCTATACGGGCGGCCTACTACCAGCCACACGACACAATTCAAAATAAACTCAGTGTCCTTTTTTGTTGCTTTAGCAGACTTCAGCAGCGATGGTGAAAGCCAGTCAGTTCAACCAGTCCCCACCCAGACATGCTCATAGTGCAAACCTTCATAGCCCAGAAATGAGCTGAGCTCCATCACCTGGCTGAGAGCTCTATATGAAACCTGTTCTGGACAGGAAGGGAATGAGGAGCCCCGCTACCAACCTGCATCCTCATTCCATTAAAATCCAGGCCCGACAACACCATTTATGTTTTGCTAAGGCAGACCATCTTTTCCTGGATTTCTGATATCTCACCCAGGTTTCCTAGTTGAGATATCCACCTCCTGTAGCGTAGTACATGGTATATGAAAGAAACCTAGGCGAAATATAACTATTCTCTACTATTTTTCCAGTCACTCTCTCACACTAAGCTAAGCAAGTTTTAAGCAAAAAAATATCTTTTTCCTCATTTCCCTGGTTCTCTTCTGGCCCTTTGTTTACTTGCAACAACAACCATCTGTGCCCCTCCGCCTGTAGTGCTAAGGGAGTGAATACAAGTACTGCCCTGAGTGATGTCTGCCAGCTGGGAGACTCAGCAGCATATTGTATGTGTAGGACTACAAGTCCCAGCTGTACAATGACACTGCTGATACACACAGGATCTTCCCCTTACCTGCAATGCTCTGCAGAACTTCTCTATCAGCTCCTGTGCCCAGCATTTGTCTCCTCACTGCCTGCAGCTACACAGTAAACACTTGAGTCTGTGCAGCTGAAGGGGTTAAAAATCCTGGGAGAGAGCAATAAGCAGCAGCCGGCAGTGCAGGGGGGCGTGGCCAGCACAGTGAAGTCTCGTGTACAGATCTCTCGGGCTTGTGCACGAACATTATCAGAGCAGGGAGAGAAGCTGACATCATAGTTCATGTGACCCTCAGTGAAATCTGAGAAACCAGCCACTGGAGATAAAGTGAGTTAATTGGAAAGCTGTTACATTTGCCTAGTTAGAAACATAGAACAAAAAAATATCTCGGACAACCCCTTTAACCCCTTAAGGACACTTATTTCACCTTGAGGACCAGGCCATTTTTTGCAAATCTGACCAGTGTCACTTTGTGGTGATAACTTTAAAACGCTTTTACTTATCCAAGCCATTCTGACATTGTTTTTTCGTCACATATTGTACTTCATAACACTGGTAAAATGGAGTAAAAAAAAAATCATTTTTATTTATAAAAAAATACCAAATTTACCAAAATTTTGGAAAAATTTGCAAATTTCCAAGTTTCAATTTCTCTACTTCTATAATACACAGTAATACCTCCAAATATAGTTATTTGTTTACATTCCCCATATGTCTACTTCATGTTTGGATCACTTTGGGAATGCCATTTTATTTTTTGGGGACGTTACAAGGCTTAGAAGTTTAGATGCAAATCTTGAAGATTTTCAGAAATTTTCAAATACCAACTTTTTAGGGACCAGTTCAGGTCTGAAGTCACTTTGTGAGGCTTACATAATAGAAACCACCCAAAAGTGACCCCATTCTAGAAACTACACCCCTCAAGGTATTCAAAACTGATTTTACAAACATCATAAACCCTTTAGGTGTTCCCCAAGAGTTAATGGCAAATAGAGATGAAATTTCAGAATTTAAATTTTTTGCCAAATTTTCCATTTTAACCACCTCAGCCCCCCTAGCTCAAACCCCCTTAATGACCAGACCACTTTTTACACTTCTGACCTACACTACTTTCACCGTTTATTGCTCGGTCATGCAACTTACCACCCAAATGAATTTTGCCTACTTTTCTTCTCACTAATAGAGCTTTCATTTGGTGGTATTTCATTGCTGCTGACATTTTTACTTTTTTTGTTATTAATCGAAATTTAACAAAATTTTTGCAAAAAAATGACATTTCACTTTCAGTTGTAAATTTTTTTTTAAAAAAACGACATCTATATATAAATTTTTCTCTAAATTTATTGTTCTACATGTCTTTGATTTTAAAAAAAATGTTTGGGGGAAAAAAAAATGGTTTGGGTAAAAGTTATAGCGTTTACAAACTATGGTACAAAAATGTGAATTTCCGCTTTTTGACACCCCAAGGTATTCAATTAGGGGCATGGCGAGTTCATAGAAACTTATTTTTTTTGGGCACAAGTTAGCGTAAATTGATTATTATTATTATTTTTTTCTCACAAAGTCTCCCTTCTCGCTAACTTGGGACAAATATTTCAATCTTTCATGGACTCAATATGCCCCTCAGCGAATACCTTGGGGTGTCTTCTTTCCGAAATGGGGTCACATGTGGGGTATTTATACTGCTCTGGCATTCTAGGGGCCCTAAAGCGTGAGAAGAAGTCTGGAATATAAATTTCTAAAAAAAATTACGCATTTGGATTCCGTGAGGGGTATGGTGAGTTCATGTGAGATTTTATTTTTTGACGCAAGTTAGTGGAATATGAGACTTTGTAAGAAAAAAAAAAAAAAAAAAAAAAACAATTTCCGCTAACTTGTGCCAAAAAAATGTCTGAATGGAGCCTTACAGGGGGGGTGATCAATGACAGGGGGTGATCAGGGAGTCTATATGGGGTTATCACCACCCTGTCATTGATCACCCTTTTGTAAGGCTCCATTCAGACGTCCGTATGTGTTTTGCGGATCCGATCCATGAATGCGTGGATCCGTAAAACACATACGGACGTCTGAATGGAGCCTTACAGGGGGGTGATCATCCCATATAGACTCCCTGATCACCCCCCTGTAAGGCTCCATTCAGACGTCCGTATGTGTTTTGCGGATCCGATCCATGGATGCGTGGATCCGTAAAACACATACGGACGTCTGAATGGAGCCTTACAGGGGGGTGATCAATGACAGGGGGTGATCAGGGAGTCTATATGGGGTGATCACCACCATATCATTGATCACCCCCCTGTAAGGCTCCATTCAGACGTCCGTATGTGTTTTGCGGATCCGATCCATGGATGCGTGGATTCGTAAAACACATACGGACTTCTGAATGGAGCCTTACAGGGGGGTGATCATCCCATATAGACTCCCTGATCACCCCCCTGTAAGGCTCCATTCAGACGTCCGTATGTGTTTTGCGGATCCGATCCATGGATGCGTGGATCCGTAAAACACATACGGACGTCTGAATGGAGCCTTACAGGGGGGTGATCAATGACAGGGGGGTGATCAGGGAGTCTATATGGTGTGATCAGGGGTTCATAAGGGGTTAATAAGTGACAGTAGGGGGGGTGTAGTGTAGTGTAGTGTGGTGCTTGGTGCTACTTATTACAGAGCTGCCTGTGTCCTCTGGTGGTCGATCCAAGCAAAAGGGACCACCAGAGGACCAGGTAGCAGGTATATTAGACGCTGTTATCAAAAGAGCGTCTAATATACCTGTTAGGGGTTAAAAAAATCGCATCTACAGCCTACCAGCGAACGATCGCCGCTGGCAGGCTGTAGATCCACTCGCTTACCTTCCGATCCTGTGAACGCGCGCGCCTGTGTGCGCGCGTTCACAGGAAATCTCGCGTCTCGCGAGATGACGCATAGGTGTGTGACTGTGCCTGGGACAGCCGCCTCCGGAACGCGATCCTGCGTTAGGCGGTCCGGAGGCGGTTAATCAATTTTTACTAACAAAGCAAGGGTTAACAGCCAAACAAACTCTATATTTATTGCCCTGACTCTGCGGTTTACAGAAACACCCGATATGTGGTCGTACACCACTGTATGGCCCCACTTTTTTTTAATTTTATTTACCGTATTTTTCGCTTTATAAGACGCACTTAATGATAAGACGCACCTAGGTTTTTGAGGAGGAAAATAAGAAAAAAATATTTTGAACCAAAAGGTGTGCTTTTGGTAGCTTTTGAACTAATGGTGGTCTGTGGATGACGCACTGTTATGGGGGGGATCTGTGGATGACGCACTGTTATGGGGGGATCTGTGGATGACGCACTGTTATGGGGGGGATCTGTGGATGACGCACTGTTATGGGGAGGATCTGTGGATGACGCACTGTTATGGGGAGGATCTGTGGATGACGCACTGTTATGGGGAGGATCTGTGGATGACGCACTGTTATGGGGAGGATCTGTGGATGACGCACTGTTATGGGGAGGATCTGTGGATGGCGCACTGTTGTGGGGGATCTGTGGATGGCGCACTGTTGTGGGGGATCTGTGGATGGCGCACTGTTGTGGGGGATCTGTGGATGGCGCACTGTTGTGGGGGATCTGTGGATGGCGCACTGTTGTGGGGGATCTGTGGATGGCGCACTGTTGTGGGGGATCTGTGGATGGCGCACTGTTGTGGGGGATCTGTGGATGGCGCACTGTTGTGGGGGATCTGTGGATGGCGCACTGTTGTGGGGGATCTGTGGATGGCGCACTGTTGTGGGGGATCTGTGGATGGCGCACTGTTGTGGGGGATCTGTGGATGGCGCACTGTTGTGGGGGATCTGTGGATGGCGCACTGTTGTAGGGGATCTGTGGATGGCGCACTGTTGTGGGGGATCTGTGGATGGCGCACTGTTGTGGGGGATCTGTAAATTTCTACAGCAAATACATTGCAGAGAAAGCGAAGGATGTATTCCTCACATTCCTGATGGATCCACTTCTGACTTCTGGCACAAAAAATGTATTTTATATTGTATGTGTCTCTCTAGCCTAAGGCCAGATTCACATGAGCTTATTACGGACATATTATCCATCTGTATTGTGCACATGTGTCCCGACCACAGGTTCAGCTGACACTAACTCACAGCATCATAGATACATGTGCACATAACATAGATGGATATGTTTGTTACATGTGAATCCAACCTCATTGGAATGTGATAAATTTATCAAAAAGTTTTAACAATAAATCATAAAATCTATTCTTAATCTTAACAGAAAATCCCTCTGAGAAGCCTGAAGGAAACATCATCATGTTATCTCTAGATTATAAAAAAGATGAAGACACCAGGCAGCGCTCTTTAGAAGAAAACTTCATTACCTGTAATGTACATCCAGGACTTAACAATGCAGAGCCATCAAATAATTCCCCCAAGAATGAGGAACTTTCTAATGACCAATCACAGATTATCAACCCAAGTCCAAATCTATCAAATAATCATCCTAAACATGAGGAATCTTCTACTGATCAATCACAAATTATTACTCCAAATATAAGGCAGAAACAGGGTAAAATGTTTAATTGTGAGGAACGTGGAAAACAGTTCAGATGTAAGTCAGAGCTTTCTGTACACAGAAGTCGTCACAAAGGAGAGACGCCGTATTCATGTTCGGAATGTGGGAAATGTGTTTCCAATAAATCACGTTTTGAACAACATAAAATAATTCACACAAGAGAGAAGTCATATTCATGTTCAAAATGTGACAAATGTTTCACACATAAAAAAGGTCTTACTAAACATCTCCGAATTCACACAGGAGAGAAGCCATATTCATGTTCAGAATGTGGGAAATGCTTTAGCCAGAAATCAAGCCTTGATCAACATAAAAGAATTCACACAGGAGAGAAGCCATATTCATGTTTTGAATGTGGAAAATGTTTCATAGAAAAAAAAAGTCTTGTTAAACATCTCAGAATTCACACAGGAGAGAAGCCGTATTCATGTTCAGAATGTGAAAAATGTTTTACAGATAGATCATCTCTGCTTGTACATCAGAGAATTCACACAGGAGAGAAGCCATATTCATGTTCAGAATGTGAAAAATGTTTTACAGATAGATCATCTCTGCTTGTACATCAGAGAATTCACACAGGAGAGAAGCCACATTCATGTTCAGAATGTGGGAAATGCTTTAACCAAAAATCAAGCCTTAATCTACATAAAAGAATTCACACAGGAGAGAAGCCATATTCATGTTCAGAGTGTGGTAAATGTTTTACAGATAGATCATATCTGCTTGCACATCAGAAAATTCACACGGGAGAGAAGGAACATTCATGTTCAGAATGTGGGAAATGTTTTAACCGAAAATCAATCCTTAATATACATAAAAGAATTCACACAGGAGAGAAGCCATATTCATGTTCTGAATGTGGAAAATGTTTTATAGATAGATTACATCTGGTTGCACATGAGAGAATTCACACAGAAGAGAAGCCATTTTCATGTTCAGAATGTGGGAAATATTTCAAAGAAAAAAAACATCTTACTACACATCAGAGAAGTCACACAGGAGAGAAACCATTTTCATGTTCAGAATGTGGGAAATGCTTTGCCAAGAAATACAATCTTGATCAACATAAGATAATCCACACAGGAGAGAAGCCACATTCATGTTCAGAATGTGGGAAATGCTTTAACCAAAAAAAAAGCCTTGATCTACATAAAAGAATTCACACAGGAGAGAAGCCATATTCATGTTCAGAGTGTGGTAAATGTTTTACAGATAGATCATATCTGCTTGCACATCAGAAAATTCACACGGGAGAGAAGCAACATTCATGTTCAGAATGTGGGAAATGCTTTAACAGGAAAGCAAGCCTTGATCTACATAAGAGAATTCACACAGGAGAGAAGCCATAGAGAAGCCATATTCATGTTCAGAGTGTAGTAAATGTTTTACAGATAGATTATATTTGGTTGCACATGTGAGAATTCACACAGGAGAGAAGCCATATTCATGTTCAGAATTTGGGAAATGCTTTAACCAGAAATCATACCTTGATCAGCAAAAAAGAATTCACATATTCCCTATATGACGAGATAAACCAAATACACATAATTTCCGTTATGAGGTATAGCTCCTAAACAGTTTCCAAGGGCCCCACGTTTTTAGGAATGCTGGGCGAGTATGGGTCTCCCAGTGGGCCAACTCTTCGAAGCGGTAGATCTGATCTACTCTATCCAGGCGGGGACTGAGGGTGGGGTATCAGTTTTCCAAAAGTATGGTATTGGTAAGCGTGCAGCTGTAATAAGCATGGTTGGCAGATTATGTTTTGTTGGAATGTAATTTTCCTGTGGGCATCAAAGTAGGATCAACTTGGGGTCCAGAGTTAGTTTCATACAACAAATTTGGTTGATTAGTTTGCCAATTTCCTTCAAAAATGGTTGAATAAGTGGGCAGGACCACCAGATATGTGAGAGGGATCCTACACCTAGTCCACATCTCCAGCACTGCTCCGTGATATCTGAGTTAAGTTTATGGAGAAACTGAGGAGTTCTGTACCACCTAGTCAGCAGTTTATATGAATTTTCCTGTATTTTAATACATCGATTGAATCCATGTGAGTGGGCTAATATAAAAGCCTTTTCTGGGTCAGAGAGTAGGATGTCTAGTTCTCTTTCCAAAGCATTCAAGAAATGCAGCCTGGGTGGTACAGAAGAAAGTATTGTTTTATATATTGTAGATAACATCCTCTAAAGATGTTGATTTTTCTCTAGGATAGTTTCCAACCATGTCTTGGATCTGGATTGGTTATATGGCAAATGTAATCGTTTTATGTCTCTACGGAAGTCAAGCAAATAAAATAATGAGGCTGATTGAGCATTGAGTAAATCAAGTATTTTGTACCAATTCAGATTACAGTCTGTCTGCATTATCTCTCCCAGAGAAATGTTGGAGAGTCGGGAGAACATTCCCACAGGTGGTGAGATATTGGGGTGGATGTAAGACTGTAACAAGTCTAAAGGTGTACTAGGAGAAGGGAATCTCATTATTTCGGTTTTGTAAAGATCTGACCAAACTGCCAAGCCTCCGCTTAATAGGTCTGAATGTGTCAGGTCTCTCGTAAATGATCTGATGCCCCAGAGTATCAGTTTTTCTTTAGACTATAATAGGTGGCCTACTAATTCTGTGCATAGATTTGGGGAGGTAGGAGAGAGTAAGGATATGCATCTACTTATTTGCTCCGCTTTGTAATATGTATGTATATTTGGAAGCCCGAAACCCCCAAACCTTCTTCTTTTTCTTGTTAGGGTGGCGTATGCTATTCTAGCTGAACTGCCTTTCCAAAGAAAAGAAGAAAACATCTTGCGTATCTCTGTGAAAAACTTTTGTGGTAGCCATATGGGTAAAACCTGGAGAAGGTATAGAAGTTTGGAGACTATATAGGTTTTGAGGAAATGTTTTCTACCTATCCAGGATAGAAAGGGGATTTTAAGGGATTTGTGTTGTGTCCGGAGCAAGTGAAGGAGTAATGCAAGTAATTTAGGGTAAAAAGATCCTTTATGTTGGCCGGAATTTGGATCCCCAGATATTGCAAGCTTTTAGACGCCAATTTGAATGGGGTGAGATGTTTCAATTTGGTGACAATATGCTTTGGGCAGGATATGTTCAGAGCCGTCGATTTACTATAATTTATTTTAAAATTTGATAGTGTCCCAAAGTCCCTAAATATAGATAATCGTTTAGGAAAGGAGGTTAGCGGGTTAGTTGTCATGATGAGAAGATCATTAGCGAATGCTGTTGTGTGTATGAGGGCCTATTGAGATTCCTTGTATGTCTGGGTCCTGTCTAATTTTACGTAACAGGTTTCCATTACTATAAGAAACAAGGCTGGGGAAAGTGGGCAACCCTGTCGTGTCCAGTTTAGTATATGAAATTATGGGGATAAGGTACAGTTAACTTTTTATTTTTGCCGAGTGGGCGGAGTAAAGAGTGAGGATTGCTTGGATAAGTTGCTGTGGGAAGCCAAAGCCAGACAGAGCGGCCGACATAAATTGCCAGCTCACCCTGTCAAAGGCTTTTTCAGTATCCGTGCTGAGTAATGCTAGAGGTTTGTGGTTGTGACACTTTGATCTTGAGCATAGGTCGTTGCTGAAGAGATACGTTGAACCTGTTGTGCTGTCCTCCTTGCCTCCCGCTCCTGTCATGGTGGACGGTAATTTAGAATTTGAAATCGCCAAGACAATTGACTCCAGAGTTCTCTGTAGATCTCTCCAGTATCTCATGCACTGGAAGGGTTACGGACCTGAGGAGAGTATGTGGGTCCCAGCAACTGATGTTAATGCTAGTTAACTGGTGGTTTCACAGGGCTCATCCGGAGAAAGTCGATCCTGGGTGTCCGGAGACCACCTGTAGAAGGGGTGGGGGGGGGGAATACTGTCACGGTCTCTCCTGTGGCAGGTGTTAGAAGATCTAAGAGACTGGCTGAGCTGACCCTATGAACCATTATATGCGAGGGCCTGCAGGTGAGCTGACCCTGTAAAACATATGCGAGGGCCTACAGGTGAGCTGATCCTCTAAAAAATTATATGTGAGGGCCTGCTGGTGAGCTGACCCTGTAAAACATTATATGCAAGGGCCTGCAGGTGAGCTGACCCTGTAAAAAAAAATTATATGCGAGGGCCTACAGGTGAGCTGACCCTGTAAAACATTATATGCAAGGGCCTGCAGGTGAGCTGACCCTGTAAAACATATGCGAGAGCCTGAAGCTAAGATGACCTTGTAAAACATATGCGAGGGCCTGCGGGTGAGCTGACCCTGTAAAACATATGCAAGGGCCTGCAGGTGAGCTGACCCTGTAAAAAAATTTATGCGAGGGCCTGCAGGTTAGCTGACCTTGTAAAACATATGCGAGAGCCTCAAGCTAAGATGACCCTGTAAAACATTATATGCAAGGGCCTGCAGGTGAGCTAACCCTGTAAAACATTATATGCGAGGGCCTGCAGCTGAGCTGACCCTGTAAAACATTATATGCAAGGGCCTACAGCTGAGCTGACCCTATAAACCATTATATGTGAGGGCCTGCAGCTAAGCTGACCCTGTAAAACTTTATATGTGAGGGCCTGCAGGTGAGCTAACCCTATAAAACATATGCGAGGGCCTGTAGCTGAGCTGACCCTGTAAAACATTATATGTGAGGGACTGCAGCTGAGCTGACCCTCTAAACTATTATATGCGAGGGCCTTCAGGTGAGCTGACCCTGTAAAACATTATATGCGAGGGCCTACAGGTGAGCTAATCCTCAAAAAAATTATATGAGAGTGCCTGCAGTTGAGCTCACCCTGTAAAAAATTATATGCGAGGGCCTGCAGGTGAGCTCACCCTGTAAAAAATTATATGCGAGGGCCTGCAGGTGAGCTGACCCTCTAAAAAATTATATGCAAGGACCTGCAGGTGAGCTGACCCTGTAAAAATTTTTATGCGAGGGCCTGTAGGTGAGCTGACCCTTGAAAAAATTATATGCGTGGGCCTGCAGATGAGCTGACCCTCTAAAAAATTATATGCCAGGGCATTATATGCAACAAATAAGCATGTTGTTGATATGATGGAAGAGGAGGAGGAGAATGAGAAAAGCAAGATTCAACCATTCAACCTTTTTTGTAAAGGAAGGGGTGCATGGGAATACAGTGTATTCAGTACATTATAAACAACACATTTAAAGTGCTTTTATGTTCATCCGCTTTTCTCTGGTGGAGTTGAGAAGTCAGGGGCAATCCAGGCATTGTTCATTTTTTTAAGATTCAACCTGTCAGCATTTTCAGTTGACAGGCGGATACGCTTATCTGTTATAATGCCATCAGCAGCATTAAATAAACGCTCAGATAAAACGCTGGCGGCAAGGCAGGTCAGCACCTCCAAGGCGTAGAGCGCCAGTTCGTGCCACGTGTCCAGCTTGGACACCTAGTTGTTGTAAGGCAATGAGGGATCATTGAGGACGCTGACGCGGTCTGCTATGTACTCCTTCACCATCTTCCAAAATTTTTCCCTCCTTGTGACAGTAAGCCTCGCATCAGGGTGAGGGTGCTGGCGGGGGTGTCATGAAACTATCCCAGGCTTTGGAGAGTGTTGCCCTGCCTCTGTTGGAACTGCTGTGTGTTCCCCTTGTCTCAGTTCCTTTGGTTGCCCAAGGAACTACGGACTCTGCCGCCAGCGTTGTTAGATGGAAATTTTTGGAGCTATTTTTCCACAAGGATCTTCTGGTATTGCACTGTTTTGCTCATCCTCTCCACCAGAGGAATGAGAGATGAGAAGTTCTCTTTGTAGCGGGTATCGAGAAGGGTGAACACCCAGTAATCCGTGTTGTCTAAAATGTGTATAACGCGAGGGTCGCAAAAAAGGCAGCCTAACATGAAGTCAGCCATGTGTGCCAGTGTACCAACAGGCAAGACTTCCCTGTCGTCATCAGGAGGATGACTCTCAATCTCCTCATCCTCTTTCTCCTCTTCTGCCCACCTATGCTGAACAGATGGACTTAAACTTCCATGGTTACTACCCTTTGTAGCGGAGGAAACCATCTCCTGCTCCTCCGCTTCATCGTCCATTTCGCACTGAGAAGATGAACTCATGGTGGTCTGGCTATCACATGCAAAGAGTCGGCCTTAATTGTGAGCAGTGAGCGTTTGAGGAGACACAGAAGTGGGATGGTTACGCTGATAATAGCGTTATCGCCCCTCACCATCTGTGTTGATTCGTCAAAGTTTCTTAAAACCTCACAGAGGTCAGACATCCATGCCCACTCCTCACTTGTGAAGAGCGGAAGCTGACTGGAAAGGCGACGACCATGTTGCAGCTTGTGGTGAAAGCCACTTCGCCACAGTGTTTTGGAGGGGGCTGTTTGCCCGCCTCCTGCCCCTGGATTACGGGTCCTCTCATCAGCCAGGCCTCCTTTGTTCACAAAGGACTTGGACTAACTTGAACCCCTGGTCTAATTCGTGCCATTTTGGGATGTTAAATGTTTATGTGTATTGAAAAGGGTGGGACATTGTATACGTTGAGTAGTGAGGTCTGTTCCATTGTCTCTCTGTGTGTATTGGCAATGTCCTTTGTCCTGAGAGATAATTGAATTACTTCTCGGTTGTCTCCAGGACAGAGGATATTGCGTATTTGCCTGCCTGGGATGATTACATCAACCCAGTGTGAGGTAATTGTATCACAGGCAGAGGGGAGGATTTTGTGTGGGAGTGTTTTACTGTATTGTACGTGTTTATTGGTTGTTTTTACAAAACCCTGTGGGTGGTAACCTTGTTGTAAAATGTGTATAAGTCAATGCTTGTGTGTTCAAATAAAGTGTTCCTGTTTTTACCCTTTACCAAGTTGAGGCTGGTATTTGGGTAACTGATCGACACTGGGGGATTGCTATACGCTGAAGATTTGCTATACTCCCCTGGCATAACTACTAGCTTTTGTAAGAGCTGTTCCTGCTCTCGGGATTTAGGAGAGGTTCACCCACTGGAGCCTTGTCGTAGGTCCAGGGTGGGTAGGAGACGGTGAGACCTCAACCAAGCTTCGGCGGTTCGTGGGGTCTGCAGTGCGTACGGTGTCGAGTGGAGTGCTTGGAGTCCTCGGAAAGCACTAGGAGCATCTATCGACGGAGGTACCCGGTCGGGGTGCCAGGAGATCCGTTACACAGCTGGTATTCCACTACTGCCCTCTGCTGCTCACAAAGCCTAGCCAAAATGTGGAACGTCGAGTTCCAGCGCGTGCTCACGTTGGACAACAGTCGATGCTGACTTGCGGTGCACCTTCACCAGTAGCTCAGGCAAATTGGGATAGGTTTTGAGAAACTGCTGAACCACTAAGTTAAAGACTTGGGCTAGGCGTGGTATGTATGTGAGCTTGCCAAGCTCCAAAGCCGCCACCAAGTTACGGCCATTATCAGACACAACCATGCCTGGTTATAGGTTAAGTGGCGAGAGCCACAGCTCAGTCTGGTCTCTTATCCCCTGCCACAGCTCTGCGGCGGTGTGCTTTTTGTCCCCTAAGCATACAAGCTTCAGCACGGCTTGTTGACGCTTCCCCAATCCAGTGCTACACTGCCTCCAGCTACTGGCTAATGACTGGCTGGTGCTGCGCGCTGATAGTTCGGAGGAGGAGAAGTGGGGGTTGCAGCCATTAACGTAGGTGCTGGCAGAAACCTTGATCGACGTAGTGCCCGCAATCCTTGGCTTCGTTAGCACCTGTGCCATCCCAGGGTACGACTCGCTCCCGGCCTTTACAACATTCTCCCAGTGTGCCATCAGGGAAGTGTAGCATCCCTGGCCGAATGCACTTGTTTATGTGTCCGTGGTTAAGTGGACCTTCCCAGTAACTGCATTGGTTAGGGCATGTGTGATGTTACGGGACACATGTTGGTGTAAGGCGGGCTCAGTGCACCTTGAAAAATAGTGGCGGCTGGGGACTGCGTAACGCGGGACGGCTGCCGACATCAGGCTACAGAAGTCCGGAACCCTAAATGGCAAAATTTCCAGGGTCAGTAATTTGGAATGGTGCGCATTTAGTGCTATGGCCTGTGGGTGGCTGGGTATTTGCTCTTGCGTTCAAATGCCTGGGGTAAAGACATTTGTTCGCTGTCCTGGGACAGAGAAGTGGATGTGGTCACTGATGGTGCTTGCGAAAGTCCAGGTGCAGGGCGGGAGGCATCCGGGCCTGTGCCTTCGACAGGGGATTGGCCAGCACGTAACACAGGGGAAGAGGAGGCGGTGGTGTCACCCGCAGACACTGGTTGTGGACCCAGGCGTTCATCCTACTTATTACGGTGCTTGAATGCCATGTGGAGGATCATGCTGGTGGTGATGCGGTTGCTAGTGTTCACACCAGGCTCATTTTGGTATGTCACAGGTTGCAAACTACTATTCTTTTGTCGTCCACACCTACTCCTTGGCAAGGAAGATTTCCGCAAGGGGGTTCTCCATGGAACAGTTGTGGGCCTGTTTGGTGTGACCCACCTTCTCCTTTTTGCCACCCCACTGCCTCTTCCAGCCTGTTGCAGTGCTGCAGATCCCTCCCCCTCTGTACTGCTGTCCTCGCTCGGCTTTCGACCTTCCCAGGTTGGGTCAGTGACCTCATTTTTCACCAACTCCTCTTCCACTTCCTCTCTCTGCTCATTCTCCTGACTTGTTGACCTAACCACAACCTCAGTGATTGACATCTGTGTCTCATCCTCATCATCAACCTCTTGAGACAGTAATTGCTGTTGACTTATTGGCAACTGTGTCTCATCATCATCCACCTCAATAAACAGTGATTGATGTTCCCCACCATCATATTCTTGTGACTGTGGATGCTCAAGAGTTTGGGAATCAGGGCACAAGATCTGTCTCTCCAAGTGTGCTTGGTGAGAGGGCCAAATCAAGGAATGGAAAAGAAAAGAGCTCCTCGGAATATCCGAGTGTGGGATCACTTGTTTGCCCAGACTTTCCATGGTGGGAGGAAGGAGGATCAGGGTGAGGTTTGTGTTGTTGACCAGACTCTTGGCTACTGAGACTGGATTTGGTGGAAGACAGGGTGGTGCTTAACCGACTGGAAGCATTATCTGCTGCAATCCAACCGACCACCTGGTCGCACTGGTCTTACTTCAAGAGTGGTGTCCTGCTCCTCCCTGCAAACTGGGACATAAAGCTAGGTATTGTGGATGATTGTTTTTCTTGTGCTCTGGCAGCAGGCACAGTTTCAAAGCGCCCAGGACCACGGCCTCTGATTACACCATCAGCATCACGGCCACTTCCCTGTCCCTTACTGCTCGCCTTCTTCATATTAAATGTTATATATGCTTGAAAGTATGTCTCACGTACACGTGGGATGCGCACACTTTACACAGGAGATGTGGCGCAGATAATTTTACTGTCCACAGCGGACATTGTCTACGGAAAAAGAACACTGGATGTCACTGATATTTTTTGGATGCGCACACTTTACACAGGAGATGTGGCGCAGCTAATTTAAATGTCCACAGCAGACACAGTCTACAAAAAAAGGACATTGTCACTGATATTTTTGGGATGCGCACAATTTACACAGGAGATGTGGCACAGCTAATTTAACTGTCTGCAGCGGACATCGTCTACACAAAAAGTACACTGGATGTCACTGATATTTTTGGGATGCACACACTTTACACAGGAGATGTGCGCAGATAATTTAACTGTTCGCAGTGGACACAGTCTATGGAAAAAGTACACTGGATGCCACTGATATTTTAGGGATGCGCACACTTTACACAGGAGATGTGGTGCAGATAATTTAACTGTCCGCAGAGGACACCGTCTACGGAAAAAGTACACTGGATGTCACTGATATTTTTGGGATTGAAAGCTCGTTCGCATCCGAGGTGGCTTTGTGATAGTTCCGCACTGAGATCCCAGACCTCCACCCTTGGATTCTCACTCCCTTGCAGTGAATATTCTCTCTTCCAGCTGGGAGATATTCAACCGCGCTGCACTGGAGCCTGAAGGGTCAAACATCGGATTTCTTTTACCAACTGTACATGTATTTATGAGACATCATGGCGGGAAATTCCAGATGAAACTGGAAGGAGTCACATGTGTTCTTTGAAACAGTAAAACATCTCCTTTAGACAATACTGGTGTTTGCTATATATACAATCTGTATACATGATTTTACATATCAGCTAAGTTTAATTACTTTGTCACAGTTTGCAATCATGTATGTGAGGTTCCTTTCATCTTAGTTATTTGGTGTAATCTCTAATAACCCTGTTCAGAGGGTAATGGAGAGGTGCTAGTATATTTTCAAGTGATACCTGTCTGTCTGTGTATTGTCTCTACAGGGAGTGCAGAATTATTAGGCAAATGAGTATTTTGACCACATCATCCACTTTATGCATGTTGTCTTACTCCAAGCTGTATAGGCTCGAAAGCCTACTACCAATTAAGCATATTAGGTGATGTGCATCTCTGTAATGAGAAGGGGTGTGGTCTAATGACATCAACACCCTATATCAGGTGTGCATAATTATTAGGCAACTTCCTTTCCTTTGGCAAAATGGGTCAAAAGAAGGACTTGACAGGCTCAGAAAAGTCAAAAATAGTGAGATATCTTGCAGAGGGATGCAGCACTCTTAAAATTGCAAAGCTTCTGAAGCGTGATCATCGAACAATCAAGCGTTTCATTCAAAATAGTCAACAGGGTCGCAAGAAGCGTGTGGAAAAACCAAGGCGCAAAATAACTGCCCATGAACTGAGAAAAGTCAAGCATGCAGCTGCCAAGATGCCACTTGCCACCAGTTTGGCCATATTTCAGAGCTGCAGCATCACTGGAGTGCCCAAAAGCACAAGGTGTGCAATACTCAGAGACATGGCCAAGGTAAGAAAGGCTGAAAGACGACCACCACTGAACAAGACACACAAGCTGAAATGTCAAGACTGGGCCAAGAAATATCTCAAGACTGATTTTTCTAAGGTTTTATGGACTGATGAAATGAGAGTGAGTCTTGATGGGCCAGATGGATGGGCCCGTGGCTGGATTGGTAAAGGGCAGAGAGCTCCAGTCCGACTCAGACGCCAGCAAGGTGGAGGTGGAGTACTGGTTTGGGCTGGTATCATCAAAGATGAGCTTGTGGGGCCTTTTCGGGTTGAGGATGGAGTCAAGCTCAACTCCCAGTCCTACTGCCAGTTTCTGGAAGACACCTTCTTCAAGCAGTGGTACAGGAAGAAGTCTGCATCCTTCAAGAAAAACATGATTTTCATGCAGGACAATGCTCCATCACACGCGTCCAAGTACTCCACAGCGTGGCTGGCAAGAAAGGGTATAAAAGAAGAAAATCTAATGACATGGCCTCCT
Source organism: Bufo bufo (assembly GCF_905171765.1). Lineage (NCBI taxonomy): Eukaryota > Metazoa > Chordata > Amphibia > Anura > Bufonidae > Bufo > Bufo bufo. The sequence continues at coordinate 5,327,138 of NC_053392.1, read as the reverse complement.
TGTTCACCTGATCTGAACCCAATTGAGAACCTGTGGTCCATCATCAAATGTGAGATTTACAAGGAGGGAAAACAGTACACCTCTCTGAACAGTGTCTGGGAGGCTGTGGTTGCTGCTGCACGCAATGTTGATGGTGAACAGATCAAAACACTGACAGAATCCATGGATGGCAGGCTTTTGAGTGTCCTTGCAAAGAAAGGTGGCTATATTGGTCACTGATTTGTTTTTGTTTTGTTTTTGAATGTCAGAAATGTATATTTGTGAATGTTGAGATGTTATATTGGTTTCACTGGTAAAAATAAATAATTGAAATGGGTATATATTTGTTTTTTGTTAAGTTGCCTAATAATTATGCACAGTAATTGTCACCTGCACACACAGATATCCCCCTAAAATAGCTAAAACTAAAAACTACTTCCAAAAATATTCAGCTTTGATATTAATGAGTTTTTTGGGTTCATTGAGAACATGGTTGTTGTTCAATAATAAAAATTAATCCTCAAAAATACAACTTGCCTAATAATTCTGCACTCCCTGTAGACCCTGTGTAATCAATACAAGGGACAGTTCCTGATTCCTATATCAAAACATATAATATATATACAGTGGAGGAAATAATTATTTGACCCCTCACTGATTTTGTAAGTTTGTCCAATGACAAAGAAATGAAAAGTCTCAGAACAGTATCATTTCAATGGTAGGTTTATTGTAACAGTGGCAGATAGCACATCAAAAGGAAAATCGAAAAAATAACTTTAAATAAAAGATAGCAACTGATTTGCATTTCATTGAGTGAAATAAGTATTTGAACCCCTACCAACCATTAAGAGTTCTGGCTCCCACAGAGTGGTTAGACACTTCTACTCAATTAGTCACCCTCATTAAGGACACCTGTCTTAACTAGTCACCTGTATAAAAGACACCTGTCCACAGAATCAATCAATCAAGCAGACTCCAAACTCTCCAACATGGGAAAGACCAAAGAGCTGTCCAAGGATGTCAGAGACAAAATTGTAGACCTGCACAAGGCTGGAATGGGCTACAAAACCATTAGCAAGAAGCTGGGAGAGAAGGTGACAACTGTTGGTGCGATTGTTCGAAAATGGAAGGAGCACAAAATGAACATCAATCGACCTCGCTCTGGGGCTCCACGCAAGATCTCACCTCGTGGGGTGTCAATGGTTCTGAGAAAGGTGAAAAAGCATCCTAGAACTACACGGGAGGAGTTAGTTAATGACCTCAAATTAGCAGGGACCACAGTCACCAAGAAAACCATTGGAAACACATTACACCGCAATGGATTAAAATCCTGCAGGGCTCGCAAGGTCCCCCTGCTCAGGAAGGCACATGTGCAGGCCCGTCTGAAGTTTGCCAATGAACACCTGAATGATTCAGAGAGTGACTGGGAGAAGGTGCTGTGGTCTGATGAGACCAAAATAGAGCTCTTTGGCATTAACTCAACTCGCTGTGTTTGGAGGAAGAAAAATGCTGCCTATGACCCCCAAAACACCGTCCCCACCGTCAAGCATGGGGGTGGAAACATTTTGCTTTGGGGGTGTTTTTCTGCTAAGGGCACAGGACAACTTATTCGCATAAACGGGAAAATGGACGGAGCCATGTATCGTGAAATCCTGAGCGACAACCTCCTTCCCTCTGCCAGGAAACTGAAAATGGGTCGTGGATGGGTGTTCCAGCACGACAATGACCCAAAACATACAGCAAAGGCAACAAAGGAGTGGCTCAAGAAGAAGCACATTAAGGTCATGGAGTGGCCTAGTCAGTCTCCGGACCTTAATCCAATCGAAAACCTATGGAGGGAGCTCAAGCTCAGAGTTGCACAGAGACAGCCTCGAAACCTTAGGGATTTAGAGATGATCTGCAAAGAGGAGTGGACCAACATTCCTCCTAAAATGTGCGCAAACTTGGTCATCAATTACAAGAAACGTTTGACCTCTGTGCTTGCAAACAAGGGTTTTTCCACCAAGTATTAAGTCTTTTTTTGTTAGAGGGTTCAAATACTTATTTCACTCAATGAAATGCAAATCAGTTGCTATCTTTTATTTAAAGTTATTTTTTCGATTTTCCTTTTGATGTGCTATCTGCCACTGTTACAATAAACCTACCATTGAAATGATACTGTTCTGAGACTTTTCATTTCTTTGTCATTGGACAAACTTACAAAATCAGTGAGGGGTCAAATAATTATTTCCTCCACTGTATATATCAACTAGCAAAATTATGAAAATCCCTTTCAACCCAACTATTGATCCTAACTTTTTTATACTTGTATTGATTTTGAATGATCGTTCAGATTGAAACAACACATACCTTCAAAAGAATCACACCCCTAATTGTGCTTAAGCAAGAGGTAATCTGGAGTCAGCCTATTTTGTAATATTGCCTGTCTAGTGCCCTGGAGATCCATCAATAGTTCAGACAGAGCACTAGATGTGTGGTTAAGCCCCTTTGTAAGTGCACAGGCGATCTTACTCAGTTGTCTGTGATTTGCTGGAGCAAGGCCTGGGACTTTCACTAGGGATACGGCCAGGGAGATATATTCAGCTTCAGAGAGCAAATTTACTGCTGGGTCATAGTTTCTTGGAAGAGTATATCCCAGGGGACTGTGAGTGGGAAATCGATTTTGAGGGTAGGATCACTGAGAGACGGGAAAGTGTATATGGTCCCCCTGTTATATTTCCTGGAACGTACAGTGCCTTGCAAAAGTATTCACCCCCCTTGACTTTTTTCGTATTTTTGTTACATTACAGCTTCAAATTCAATGTTTTATTAATCTGAATTTTATGTGATGGATCAGAACACAATCGTCTAAGTTGGTGAAGTGAAATGAGAAAAATGTACAGTACAGACCAAAAGTTTGGACACCTTCTCATTCAAAGAGTTTTCTTTATTTTCATGACTGAAAATTGTAGATTCACACTGAAGGCATCAAAACTATGAGGCCTCTTTCACAGGGGCGAGTTTTCCCGCGCGGGTGCAATGCGTGACGTGAACGCATTGCATCCGCACTGAATCCGGACCCATTCATTTCTATGGGGCTGTGTACATGAGCGTTGTTTTTCATGCATCACTTCTGCGTTGCGTGAAAATCGCAGCATGCTCTATATTCTGCGTTTTTCACGCAACGCAGGCCCCATAGAAGTGAATGGGGCTGCGTGAAACACGCAGTGCATGCGGATGTAATGCGCTGCGTTGCGTTTCGATTTAAAAGGATGTAACTTAGCAACTGGGCTGTCACATGACCCAGGAAGTTGGCTTTTCAAGGATCTGCTGAGCGTTTTTCAAGTCTGGAGCAGATCCAAACATTTCTCCCAGCCCCTGCAGTTCTATTTTGTCTACCATGCCGAAAATCCCCAGACCACTTGATGTGGAGCGAATGATTATCCTGGTGCAGGAGAGGCCCTGCATTTGGGACACACGCTCCGCGGAGTACCACGACCGCTACAAAAAGGAAGCTGCCTGGCAGGAGGTTACGCAGGAGCTTTTTTCAAATGTGTGGGGCAAGACGTCCGAAAAGAATCGTCATGCTTTATGTAAGTTCAAATTGTAATCTAATGTGGTATCCTGTAGTATGTGTCCTAGTACATGTGGTATCCTGTAGTCTGTGGCCTAGTACATGTGGCATCCTGTAGTATGTGTCCTAGTACATGTGGCATCCTGTAGTATGTGTCCTAGTACATGTGGTATCCTGTAGTATGTGTCCTAGTACATGTGGTATCCTGTAGTATGTGGCCTAGTACATGTGGTATCCTGTAGTATGTGGCCTAGTACATGTGGTATCTTATAGTATGTGGCCTAGTACATGTGGTATCCTGTAGTATGTGGCCTAGTACATGTGGTATCCTGTAGTATGTGTCCTAGTACATGTGGTATCCTGTAGTATGTGGCCTAGTACATGTGGTATCTTATAGTATGTGGCCTAGTACATGTGGTATCTTATAGTATGTGGCCTAGTACATGTGGTATCCTGTAGTATGTGGCCTAGTACATGTGGTATCCTGTAGTATGTGTCCTAGTACATGTGGTATCCTGTAGTATGTGGCCTAGTACATGTGGTATCCTGTAGTATGTGGCCCAGTACATGTGGTATCCTGTAGTATGTGGCCCAGTACATGTGGTATCCTGTAGTATGTGGCCCAGTACATGTGGTATCCTGTAGTATGTGGCCCAGTACATGTGGTATCCTGTAGTATGTGGCCCAGTACATGTGGTATCCTGTGGTATGTGGCCCAGTACATGTGGTATCCTGTGGTATGTGGCCCAGTACATGTGGTATCCTGTGGTATGTGGCCCAGTACATGTGGTATCCTGTGGTATGTGGCCCAGTACATGTGGTATCCTGTAGTATGTGGCCCAGTACATGTGGTATCCTGTAGTATGTGGCCCAGTACATGTGGTATCCTGTAGTATGTGGCCCAGTACATGTGGTATCCTGTAGTATGTGGCCCAGTACATGTGGTATCCTGTAGTGTCACGGATGGTGTACAGGAAACAAGATGATACAAATACAAACGATGACTCACTGGATCCACAACTAAGGAACAAAAAGGGAGACCCCTGCAATCGACCTGCCGCTCTCCCTTATTGCTCAGCCTATGCGACCACTCCAAAGGTGAATGGGCGCATATCCACGTACCTCGGCTATCTTAACCTGAAGGCCCTACAATAGTGAGGGGACACGACCACCGGCTCCCTACACAGACACGGAGGGAGTCAGGGTCACCTGGATCCAGACAACAGAAAATAATACATACATAAACAGAACTTATCTGCAGACGACTGTGGAGAGGGAACTGGTAGCTGGGAGCTGAGAACAGCATGCACACACATTCCAGGAAGTTGTATTAGCCGCACCCTACTACCTTATGGGGAGGAATTTAAAGGAAGGTAATGAGTCTGACTGCATGACAGCTGAGATAGCCTAACGAGGTGAGGAACAGAAACCAAAACAAAGAAACTCAAGGAGGAGGAGGATCTGGACGGCTCCTGTCAGAGCTTCTCAGCTGTCTGGTTGTGACAGTACCCCTCCCTCTAGGAGTGGACTCCGGACACTCAGGGCCCACCTTCTCAGGATGGGACCTATGGAAAGCCCTGATGAGACGAGAGGCCTTAATGTCCGTCACTGGGACCCACATCCTCTCCTCAGGACCATAACCCTCCCAATGAACGAGGTACTGGAGGGAACCGCGGACAAGACGAGAATCCACAATCCTAGATACCTGAAATTCAAGATTTCCATCAACAACAATCGGAGGAGGAGGCAAAGGCGAGGGTACAATAGGTTGAACATAAGGTTTCAATAAGGACTTATGGAAAACGTTATGGATCTTCCAAGTCTGAGGAAGATCAAGACGGTAGGCAACAGGATTGATGACAGACAGGATCTTGTAAGGCCCAATAAACCTAGGACCCAACTTCCAGGAGGGAACTTTCAATTTGATATTCTTGGTAGACAGCCACACCAAATCATCAACATTCAGGTCCGGACCAGGCACACGTTTCTTATCCGCCACACGCTTATATCTCTCACTCATGTTCTTTAGATTATCCTGAATCTTTTGCCAAATAGATGACAAAGAGGAGGAGAATCTGTCCTCATCAGGCAAACCAGAAGAGCCCTCTCCAGAGAAAGTCCCAAACTGCGGATGAAACCCATATGCACCAAAAAATTGTGACTTATCAGAGGACTCCTGACGACGGTTATTTAAAGCAAACTCAGCAAGGGACAAAAAAGAACACCAATCCTCCTGATTCTCCGCCACAAAACAGCGCAGATATGTCTCCAGATTCTGATTGACACGCTCTGTCTGGCCATTCGACTGCGGATGGAAAGCAGAAGAGAATGACAAGCGAACCCCCAAGCGAGAACAGAAAGCCTTCCAGAATCTGGAAACAAACTGCGTGCCCCTATCAGAGACTATGTCTGAAGGAATCCCATGCAATTTGACAATGTGGTCAACAAATGCCTGCGCCAGCGTCTTAGCATTGGGCAAACCAGGAAAAGGGATAAAATGCACCATTTTGCTAAAACGGTCCACCACCACCAGAATCACAGACTTCCCCGAGGAACGAGGCAAGTCCGTTATGAAGTCCATGGACAGATGTGTCCAAGGACGGGAAGGAATGGGCAAAGGAAGGAGAGGACCTGATGGCCGTGAATGAGGGACCTTGGCACGAGCGCAAGTCTCGCAAGCTGCCACAAAACCCTCAACCGACTTACGAAGCGCAGGCCACCAGAATCTCCGAGCAATAAGATCCAGTGTGGCTCTTGTCCCCGGGTGCCCAGCAAGGACCGTATCGTGGTGTTCCTTAAAAATCTTGTGTCTCAAAGCGAGAGGCACAAACAACCTCCCAGGAGGACAAAGATCAGGAGCTTCTGACTGGGCTGCCTGTACCTCTGCCTCCAATTCAGGAAAAAGGGCAGAGACCACCACACCTTCAGCCAAAATGGGACCCGGGTCTTCAAAATTCCCACCTCCCGGGAAACAACGTGATAGGGCATCTGCCTTCACATTCTTAACCCCAGGGCGGAACGTAACAACAAAATTAAACCTTGAAAAGAACAAAGACCATCTGGCCTGTCTCGGGTTCAGACGCTTGGCTGACTCCAAGTAGGCCAGATTTTTATGATCAGTAAACACGGTAATAGGGTGTCTGGCTCCCTCTAGCCAATGGCGCCATTCCTCAAAAGCCAACTTGATGGCCAACAATTCCCTATCTCCCACATCATAATTTCTCTCTGCGGAGGAGAGCTTCTTTGAGAAAAAGGCACACGGTTGCCATTTGGCAGGAGAGGAACCCTGAGACAAGACCGCACCCACCCCTACCTCAGAAGCATCAACCTCAACTATGAAGGGTAACGAAACATCAGGTTGTACTAGGATGGGAGCGGAAGCAAAACTCTCCTTGATATTAGAAAAGGCCTTACGCGCCTCGACCGACCAGGAAGAAAAATCTACCCCCTTTCTGGTCATATCAGTGAGTGGTTTAACAACAGAGGAATAATTCAAAATAAATTTCCTGTAATAATTAGCAAAGCCCAAAAAACGCATCAGCGCCTTCTGATTCTCAGGAAGCTCCCACTCAAGCACAGCGCGAACCTTCTCGGGGTCCATGCGAAAACCAGAAGCGGAAACAAGAAACCCCAGAAATTGGATCTCTGGAACCGCAAACACACATTTTTCCAGTTTCGCGTATAATTTATTCTCCCGCAGGATGAGTAAGACCTGGCATAAGTGTTCCTTATGAGTCTTGAAATCAGGAGAAAAAATCAAAATGTCATCCAAATACACTAATACAAATTTTCCCATTAAATGATAAAAAATGCTGTTGACGAAATGCTGAAAAACGGCTGGGGCATTCATCAAACCAAAAGGCATAACTAAATTCTCAAAATGGCCCTCAGGGGTATTGAAAGCCGTCTTCCATTCGTCTCCTTCTCTGACCCTAACTAGGTTGTATGCCCCTCTTAGGTCTAATTTGGAAAAGACTTTAGCCCCAACAACCTGGTTAAACAGGTCCGGAATTAGAGGAAGCGGATAAGGATCACGAATAGTGATACTGTTCAGCTCCCTGAAATCCAGACAAGGTCTTAAAGAACCATCTTTTTTCTTAACAAAGAAAAAACCAGCGGCAACAGGTGACTTCGAGGGTCGTATGTGTCCTTTTCTCAGACTCTCAGAGATATAAGCACGCATAGCGACCCTCTCAGGTTGGGAAAGATTGTATAAACGAGATTTAGGCAGCTTGGCACCTGGGATGAGATCAATAGGGCAATCATACTCCCGGTGAGGGGGCAGCTCCTGAACTCCACTCTCAGAGAAAACATCCAAAAATTCAGAGAGGAAAGGTGGTACAGTCTTAGTAGAAACCTCAGAAATAGATGTTATGAGGCAATTCTCTCTGCAAAAGTTACTCCAACCATTTATTTGCCTCGCTTGCCAATCAATGGTGGGGTTATGTTTAGTGAGCCAGGGTAGCCCCAACACTAGAGGAGTAGGCAAACCGCTAAGGACGAAACATGACACATCCTCAACATGAGCATCATTCACAATTAAACGGATATTGTGAACTATGCCCTTTAAGGATTTCTGAGAAAGTGGAGCTGAATCAATAGAAAAAACAGGAATATGTTTTCCCAAAGTACATACCTGGAAACCATGAGTTATTGCAAATTGGTTATCAATGAGGTTGACAGCTGCTCCACTATCCACAAAAATCTCACAAAAAATGCTCTTGCTCTCTAGCGCCACCCTAGCAGGCAGGACAAAACGGGAACTACAAGCAAAAGGAAAACCTTCAATTTCCGCCTCAACCCTGCCAATAGTAACAGACGGAACATTCTTAAAAGATTTCTTCCTTTTTGTCTCTTTATTACTCCCAGAAAACTGCCTGAATCTCCTAGAGGGACAAACATTTGCCAGATGATTTATACCTCCACAACAAAAACAAACCCTCCCCTGCGGGCTGAATCCTCTATTGTCAGAGGCAATCAACCCCAGCTGCATGGGCTCCTGCTCAGAAGGGGCTGACAGCGACTGAGACCCCTGCGCACAGAAAGAGACCGCTGCACTGTCCCGGGACTGAGTATGACAGGAAGGAGAGATCTCTCCTCTCTCTCTAAGACACCTGTCAATACGAACAGCCTGAGACATAGCAGAATTCAAGGAGGTAGGTCTTTCATGAAAGGCAAATGCATCTCTCAATCCCTCTGAAAGACCATAGCAAAATTGACTTCGGAGTGCAGCATCATTCCCTCCTGTATCTGCTGCCCATCTCCGAAATTCTGAGCAGTATATCTCTGCGGATTGTTTACCCTGGCATAACAGACGTAGTCTAGACTCAGCCAGAGCAATACGATCCGGATCATCATATATCTGACCCAGGGCTAAAAAGAATTCATCCACTGAACGGAGGGGCCGTGCCCCCTCCGGCAGCGAAAAGGCCCAGGACTGAGCATTACCCCTGAGCAGCGATATAATGATGCCCACCCTTCGTTCTTCATCACCGGAAGAATGGGGAAGAAGGCGAAAATGGAGTTTGCAAGCCTCTCTAAAACGTACAAAATTCTCACTACCCCCGGAAAACGTATCCGGGAGCGAAATCTTAGGCTCAGCACAAACTCCATGAACGCAAGCTGAACCGGTCACTTGAAACTGAGAAAAAGTCTTACGGAGATCAGCTACCTCCAAAGCAAGACCCTGAAAGCGTTCAGCCAAAAGTGTAACCGGATCCATGCTTGAGACGGTTTTGGTGGCTGATAATGTCACGGATGGTGTACAGGAAACAAGATGATACAAATACAAACGATGACTCACTGGATCCACAACTAAGGAACAAAAAGGGAGACCCCTGCAATCGACCTGCCGCTCTCCCTTATTGCTCAGCCTATGCGACCACTCCAAAGGTGAATGGGCGCATATCCACGTACCTCGGCTATCTTAACCTGAAGGCCCTACAATAGTGAGGGGACACGACCACCGGCTCCCTACACAGACACGGAGGGAGTCAGGGTCACCTGGATCCAGACAACAGAAAATAATACATACATAAACAGAACTTATCTGCAGACGACTGTGGAGAGGGAACTGGTAGCTGGGAGCTGAGAACAGCATGCACACACATTCCAGGAAGTTGTATTAGCCGCACCCTACTACCTTATGGGGAGGAATTTAAAGGAAGGTAATGAGTCTGACTGCATGACAGCTGAGATAGCCTAACGAGGTGAGGAACAGAAACCAAAACAAAGAAACTCGAGGAGGAGGAGGATCTGGACGGCTGCTGTCAGAGCTTCTCAGCTGTCTGGTTGTGACATGTAGTATGTGGCCCAGTACATGTGGTATCCTGTAGTATGTGGCCCAGTACATGTGGTATCGTGTAGTATGTGGCCCAGTACATGTGGTATCCTGTAGTATGTGGCCCAGTACATGTGGTATCCTGTAGTATGTGGCCCAGTACATGTGGTATCCTGTAGTATGTGGCCTAGTACATGTGGTATCCTGTAGTATGTGGCCCAGTACATGTGGTATCCTGTAGTATGTGGCCTAGTACATGTGGTATCCTGTAGTATGTGGCCTAGTACATGTGGTATCCTGTAGTATGTGGCCTAGTACATGTGGTATCCTGTAGTATGTGGCCCAGTACATGTGGTATCCTGTAGTATGTGGCCCAGTACATGTGGTATCCTGTAGTATGTGGCCCAGTACATGTGGTATCCTGTAGTATGTGGCCCAGTACATGTGGTATCCTGTAGTATGTGGCCCAGTACATGTGGTATCCTGTAGTATGTGGCCCAGTACATGTGGTATCCTGTAGTATGTGGCCCAGTACATGTGGTATCCTGTAGTATGTGGCCCAGTACATGTGGTATCCTGTAGTATGTGGCCCAGTACATGTGGTATCCTGTAGTACGTGGCAGAGTACACGTGGTATCCTGTAGTATGTGGCCTAGTGCATGTGGTATCCTGTAGTATGTGGCCTAGTACATGTGGTATCCTGTAGTATGTGGCCCAGTACATGTGGTATCCTGTAGTATGTGGCCCAGTACATGTGGCATCCTGTAGTATGTGGCATCCTGTAGTATGTGGCCTAGTACATGTGGCATCCTGTAGTATGTGGCATCCTGTAGTATACGGCCTAGTACATGTGGCATCCTGTAGTATGTGGCCCAGTACATGTGGCATCCTGTAGTATGTGGCCCAGTACATGTGGTATCCTGTAGTATGTGGCCTAGTACATTTGGTATCCTGTAGTATGTGGCCTAGTACATGTGGTATCCTGTAGTATGTGGCCTAGTACATTTGGTATCCTGTAGTATGTGGCCTAGTACATGTGGTATCCTGTAGTATGTGGCCTAGTACATTTGGTATCCTGTAGTATGTGGCCTAGTACACGTGGTATCCTGTAGTATGTGGCCTAGTACACGTGGTATCCTGTAGTATGTGGCCTAGTACATGTGGCATCCTGTAGTATGTGGCATCCTGTAGTATGTGGCCTAGTACATGTGGCATCCTGTAGTATGTGGCCCAGTACATGTGGCATCCTGTAGTATGTGGCCCAGTACATGTGGTATCCTGTAGTATGTGGCCTAGTACATTTGGTATCCTGTAGTATGTGGCCTAGTACATGTGGTATCCTGTAGTATGTGGCCTAGTACATTTGGTATCCTGTAGTATGTGGCCTAGTACATGTGGTATCCTGTAGTATGTGGCCTAGTACATTTGGTATCCTGTAGTATGTGGCCTAGTACACGTGGTATCCTGTAGTATGTGGCCTAGTACACGTGGTATCCTGTAGTATGTGGCCTAGTACACGTGGTATCCTGTAGTATGTGGCCTAGTACACGTGGTATCCTGTAGTATGTGGCCTAGTACACGTGGTATCCTGTAGTATGTGGCCTAGTACATGTCAAACAGTACAGAGATGTTAATATTTATTTCTTATATTTTCACATTTCAGTTGAAGAGGCGGAGCTGCAGAGACCAGTTCCGCAAGGAAATGGTACACAGCCGCAGTGGGTCTGGCCTCTCAAAGAAGCGGCCATATATGTATAAGGGGCAGCTTATGTTCCTGCGTGCCATAATGGATTTGCGTCCGTAAGTAATATTTTCATAATCTACAAATGATGTTATAGTAATGTGAATAATATGATGTTACGTATATATAAGCTGACTATATTTGAGCCTTCAATGCAGTTTTGATGTGGGCTTGGTGTATAAGAAATATTAGTAGTAATATCCCGTCTGTCATGTCTATGCGCCTATATATTTTTTGTGCAGATTGTATCCAAAAGTGCTAAATGTATTTTTCATATAATGGTGTGGATTCTTTCAAATTGTGTCAAGTATAGCTGGCCTTAGTTGCCAATAGCAACCAGTATCATTCTTTTATTTAGTTAGTTTTGGATTTTAAATAAATTAACGGAGGAATGTCCGAGAAGCACATGACACCCATTTGATAACTGTTCACTAATGTTTTTCCACCTTTTTTAATAGAACGGAGGACAACCTTGAGGAGGACGTGGAGGAGCCTTTGGAGCAGCACTCCAGTGCCTGTGAGGCAGAAGGTCCATCCTCGCCACCTCCTACTGATGTTGAAGAAGGGAGAGCATCCAGTGCGTCCCAAGCGACTGCTCCCCCTCCTGTGGAAGTTGAGGCAGCATTGGTAGGCCACACACGCCGAAAGAGACCAGCCCAGCCCGTGGACACCTCAGTAAACCTGCAGGTGCTTGAGTACCTCAATCGTGCTCTCCATGAGGACACTTTTGACCTCTACGCAAGGAGTCTGGCCACCCACTTTCGGAATCTGCCTCCAGAACGATACTTTGGTATCCAATCTGTAATCAGTATTGCTCTGGAGGCAGCCACTCCTCCTAATGATCCTTCGGATCTTTTTAGGGCCTGTAAGTACTGGCGGATATATGGCAACACCAGTGGGCCTGTGCCAAGGCCACCTCCACAAAAATACCCACAGCCATCCCAATACCCTCCTCAAGGGCAACACTATGGCCCCCCACCTCAGCATTATGGGCCTACATACAGTGGAGAGGCCGCTTACCGGCAACCGGGCCCCTCATCTTCACAGAGTATGCCAGTGCCACAGCCAGGTCCCTCCTCACATGCCACTTACCATGGCCCACAGTATGAGGCAGGTGCATCCTCACCCTCACGTTTTGTTCAGTTATAATTTTTTTTTGTGAATTTTATTTAGTTATGTTGCCCAGGACAGGAGGTCCTATCAGCAAAAAATATAAAGGTGAAACAGATGATCTTTATTAAACACGTTTATTTTGGTCATTTACTTGTCTGCTTTTTCTTAATGAACACTTTATTATTGAACGTTATTGTTTACAGACTCATTCCACATCTCCCTCGGGATACTTTTTATTATCATACATTACACACACAATGTACACTATGGATGTATTGGAATGTGTTTTACAGTATTTAAATAACTATACCCTTTATTTCAAGTACACAAGGCCAAATACGTTCTTTAATCAACATCTTCAGAATACATGTCCGTCATTAAAATATCATGTACTACAATGTACACACTTTTATTTCAACATTACATTAATAATATGTAGTACAGTAGCCACAATACTCCTACTAGACAAAAAAACCATAGTCTCCTGGGACATCACAGAGAATATCAGATAGCAGTGAGCAGGGATGGGCAAAGTGCGGCTCTCCAGCTGTTGCAGAACTCCAACTCCCAGCCTGCCAAGACTGCCTACAGCAGGGAATGGTTGGAGTTGTATTTTAGCCACAGCTGTAGAGCCACACTTTTTCCAACACTGGACTAGAGACACGTGAGTGCATCTGACAGGTGTTTCGGTGTTTATTTTCTGGTGGTTGTGGGGGGGATCACAACTCTACACAGATGGTGCTTGGGGTCTGTGAAGAGGCCCACTTTCCTTTCGCCTCTCAGGGTGTACTTAGCTCAGCATAATTACCTTATCGCCAGTCCAATGATGGTAGTTTGGGTATCCTGTGCGCCCCGCTCATCTCAAGCTAAGTTCTCCTGATTTTCCTAGTTGTGTGTTTTGCCTCGGTCTCAGGTAGACGATGGGCCCTTCACGGTAAAAGGTAAGGGATATTTCATCCCCTGCTCTCTATATTTGCCCTTGGGACAGTATGAGCAGGGAATAGGTTCCAGCGTATGAGTTTGCATACCATGAGGACTTGCTCATACTGTCACCTGTCATGGCGAGGCTCCCGCCTGGATTGGAGGTCACCTTTCACACTCTTCACTAGATTTGAGGCATAGTGTGTGTACTTGGTCATGTTTGTTTATTTGTTGTTCGCCTTAACCACAATTACCGTTATTGATGATTTTGCTAATATAACACATCACATTGCTCGGTTCCTATTAATGAGGTATTAGTCCATATTTCACAGACATTTATAATAAACATATTGTGGAGAAATATCAATAGAATATCAGCTATTGGTATATTTCGCACATTCTTATAAATCTCCCCCGAATGTCTGCCAAATATGTAAGCTCGCAACCCACGTCAAGGGTCCTCATTGTCTTGCGAGTCCCTAACTACAAAAATATGAACAAACTAACTAAAAAAAATATCCATCCAGGATGTATCCACTCTATATAGTCATCTTGAGTGAAATTCAAAATAAATTTAGGTATCACTGCGGGAAGTAAAAGGAAAAGAACCAGCTGGAGAAGAAAAATAATCTGCAAATAATTCCCTCACCCTCAGTCCTGCAGAACCAGCTCTTCCGAGTTGAGAGGGCTCTCCATGGTCTGGTGCTGTAAAGGCTTGGGTATCTTCATCCTGAGTAGCCTCATATATACAAATGTAATTATGGAGGACTACACATGCTTTGATGACTGTTTACATTGTCCGGGGCCATCTGGATGGCAGAAAGAAAGATACGCCATTTGCTGGCTAAGATCCCGAAGGCACACTCCACATATCTTCGGCCACGGCTTAGGCGATAATTGAAGGTTTGCCTTTTCGTGTCCAATCCTCGCCTGGGAAAAGGACGCATGAGGTTTGGAGAGAGTGCAAACCCCTCATCGCCAACTACGACAAAGGGTGCAGGTGGTCCAGAGGATCCAGGAAGAGGAGCTGGCTGGGGAATGTCCAGTTGGTTGGTCTGAAGCTACCGACTCATTTTGGAAGCCCGGAAGATGCGAGCATCTGCCGAACTTCCATAGGCCCCGATATCTACAATTATAAACCTGTAGTTTGTGTCAACCAAGGCCAACAAAACTACAGAGAAAAACTGCTTATAATTATAGAATCGGGACCCTGAGTTCGGTGGCTTCTTCACCTGTATGTGCTTCCCGTCAAGGGCACCAATACGGTTGGGAAATTGTGCCCTCTCCAGGAAGCCCTGGGCAATATTTAGCCACTGCTGCCTTGTTGGTTGTGGCAGCACGGCAGCTCGCAGCCACAACCAAATAGTGGCACAGGTTCCCCTTACTATGCCAGCTATGGTTGAGGTCCCCATGCGAAACTCGAAGTGGAGTGACGAAAAAGAATTCCCTGTGGCCAAAAATCTGTAGGGAAATAGAAAAAATAACATAAGTATGAAAACAATGTAACCATACTCTCTTTTAGGCCTCAGGCACACGAACTTGTGCTGGCCGTTATGTGCATTGGGGACCGCTATTTGCGGCCCTAAATGCATGGCAACATCCGTGCGCATGCCGCAGACAGATCCAGACCCATTCAACTTGAAGGGGTATGTGAACTGTGTACACCCCCAAAAAGTGGTGCATGCACTAGTTTTTGCCGGGGCTGAGGCACGTACTGAAAACATCATCTATAAATCCACAATAATTCAGTTTTATGTCTTTATAACTACACACTATTTTACCTACCGGAGAGTTATTATGAGCCGTTCCTCTGCAGAAACACAACGCCGCATGTTGGTGTGCATGAATGTCAACCCAGGCCTCAACTCCGCCAAAAGCCGATCAAAGGTTGAAATGGACATTCGGCAGTAAGCAAAAAATTTGGCAGGGTGCGCACGATGGTCGGAATACAGGCTGGAAAACGGACCTTTACTAGCCCTCTGCGCCATAATAGGATGAACCCACATTCTCTTCCTCTGCGGTTCCTCCTCAATACTTTCTCGCCGCTCCCCAAAGCAACGGGATACCAGCCAGTGCAAAAGCACATGGTCAGGATATGATAAGGAGAAAGCCGACATCCTGCTAAGGAACAAAATCAAACACACAACAGCTTCTATCCACACAAAATGGAGCCTTCCCAAAAAAAAGAGCATGCTGTTTTTTTTTTATATGTCTGGATAATGAACATGTGACTCAAATGGATGGTTGCGTTTTTTTCACGCGCGGAAAAAACGCAGGCAATCCGCATGTCACCCGCGCGGAAAAAATGCAAACCCTGAAAACTGACTTGTTTTAGTGTCAAAATCGCACCATTTTCCCTGAACGCATCCGGCCCAAATCAGCAACGCCCATGTGAAAGAGGCCTGAATTGACACATGTGGAATTATATACTTATCAAAAAAGTATGAAACAACTAAAAATATGTCATATTCTAGGTTCTTCAAAGTAGCCACCTTTTGCTTTGATTACTGCTTTGCACACTCTTGGCATTCTCTTGATGAGCTTCAAGAGGTAGTCCCCTGAAATGGTTTTCACTTCACAGGTGTGCCCTGTCAGGTTTAATAAGTGGGATTTCTTGCCTTATAAATGGGGTTGGGACCATCAGTGGCGTTGAGGAGAAGTCAGGTGGATACACAGCTGATAGTCCTACTGAATAGACTGTTAGAATTTGTATTATGGCAAGAAAAAAGCAGCTAAGTAAAGAAAAACGAGTGGCCATCATTAATTTAAGAAATGAAGGTCAGTCCGAAAAATTGGTAAAACTTTGAAAGTGTGCCCAAGTGCAGTCACAAAAACCATCAAGCACTATAAAGAAACTGGCTCACATGCGGACCGCCCCAGGAAAGGAAGACCAAGAGCCACCTCTGCTGCGGAGGATAAGTTCATCCGAGTCACCAGCCTCAGAAATCGCAGGTTAACAGCAGCTCAGATTAGAGACCAGGTCAATGCCACACAGAGTTCTAGCAGCAGACACATCTCTAGAACAACTGTTAAGAGGAGACTGTGTGAATCAGGTCTTCATGGTAGAATATCTGCTAGGAAACCACTGCTAAGGACAGGCAACAAGCAGAAGAGACTTGTTTGGGCTAAAGAACAAAAGGAATGGACATTAGACCAGTGGAAATCTGTGCTTTGGTCTGATGAGTCCAAATTTGAGATCTTTGGTTCCAACCACCGTGTCTTTGTGCGACGCAGAAAAGGTGAACGGATGGACTCTACGTGCCTGGTTCCCACCGTGAAGCATGGAGGAGGAGGTGTGATGGTGTGGGGGTGCTTTGCTGGTGGCACTGTTGGGGATTTATTCAAAATTGAAGGCATACTGAACCAGCATGGCTACCACAGCATCTTGCAGCAGCATGCTATTCCATCAGGTTTGCGTTTAGTTGGATCATCATTTATTTTTCAACAGGACAATGACCCCAAACACACCTCCAGGCTGTGTAAGGGCTATTTGACCATGAAAGAGAGTCATGGGGTGCTGCGCCAGATGACCTGGCCTCCACAGTCACCGGACCTGAACCCAATCGAGATGGTTTGGGGTGAGCTGGACCTCAGAGTGAAGGCAAAAGGGCCAACAAGTGCTAAGCATCTCTGGGAACTCCTTCAAGACTGTTAGAAGACCATTTCAGGTGACTACCTCTTGAAGCTCATCAAGAGAATGCCAAGAGTGTGCAAAGCAGTAATCAAAGCAAATAGTGGCTACTTTAAAGAACCTAGAATATGACATATTTTCAGTTGTTTCACACTTTTTTGATAAGTATATAATTCCACATGTGTTAATTCATAGTTTTGATGCCTTCATAGTCATGAAAATAAAGAAAACTCTTTGAATGAGAAGGTGTGCCCAAACTTTTGGTCTGTACTGTATACATAAAACTATTGTTTAGAAATCGAAAATTGACATGTGCGTATGTATTCACCCCCTTTGTTAGGAAGCCCATAAAAATCTGTGGTGCAACCAATTACCTTTAGAAGTCACATAATGAGTGACATGATGTCCACCTGTGCGCAATCTAAGTGTCACATGATCTGTCATTACATATACAAACCTTTTTTGAAAGGCCCAAGAGACTGCAACACCTAAGCAAAAGGCATTACTAACCAAACACTGCCATGAAGACCAAGGAACTCTCCAAACAAGTAAGGGACAATGTTGTTGAGAAGTACAAGTCAGGGTTAGGTTATAAAAAATATCAAAAACTTTGATGATCCCCAGGAGCACCATGAAATCTATCATAACCAAATGGAAAGAACATGGCACAACAGCAAACCTGCCAAGAGACGGCCGCCCACCAAAACTCACGGACCGGGCAACGAGGGCATTAATCAGAGAAGCAGCACAGAGACCTAAGGTAACCCTAGAGTAGCTGCAGAGTTCCACAGCAGAGAATGGAGCATCTGTACATAGGACGACAATAAGCCATATGCTCCATAGAGTTGGGCTTTATGACAGAGTGGCCAGAAGAAAGCCATTACGTTCAGCTAAAAACAAAAAGGCACGTTGTGAGTTTGCGAAAAGGCCTGTGGGAGACTCCAAAAATGTATGGAGGAAGGGGCTCTGGTCTGATGAGACTAAAATTAAACTTTTCGTCCAGCAAAGAAAACGCTATGTCTGGCGCTGTCACGGGGTAATGTGGATAACAGGTACACCAGACAGACAGCATAGGATAACAGTCTAGGCCTGAAAGCTAGTGAGGGAGAGATGGTTACCTCCTAGCAATCCCTGAGTCTTTCCCTGACTCCTGACAGTATGTGCAGGCCCTGATGGTGGATGAACACATACACTCGAACCTGGACCCTGCCAATACTGTAGCAAACCCTAGATTAGGGATCGGGGAATGAGACTGCTGACACCTTTCCACAGTGAAGGGGCCAGCGTCTCTCTGAGAACTAGACTGACACAAACAACACAGAGCAAAAGCAGAACTTAGCTTAGGAAGAGTGAGGAACAAGGGATCCACAAACAACCAGCAGGAACTCCAGAAGGAAATATCAACCGCACGGTGAGAAGTCAGAGGCAGACTAAAATAGAGCCTCTAACCAGCAAACGAGCAGAACCTGTGGAGAGGTGGGATCAATGGCGTACCTACCATATAGGCAGACCACGCAGCTGCTATGGGGCCCGTGAGGAAGAGGGGCCTGCAGTGGAGGAGAGGCCCCGCCCCCTAATTACTTCTGTCTATCTTTCTAAAGCTAATGGACCTTTGATGATGTCATCAGAGGCCCTGTAAGGGAACTGCACAGTGTAAAGTGTAGTTCCCAGGTTAGAACAGTGCATCTGCCAGGACCTGTGACGACATAATCTTCAACACCACAGGTCCTGCAGGATCTAGCAAAGAAACTGCACCAAAAATGGTGTAGTTCCTAGTTTTGAAAGGTACATCTGCCAGGGCCTATGATGACATCATCACAGATCCTTCAACCCCTAACAGCAAGTATTAGAAGTTCACAATCAGCTCTGTATTGATCCATACAGACTGGAGTGGAGTGGTAAGAGAGGCCCTCCACTTCTCATCATTTACCCCCCCCCCCTCCATGCCCTGTTTTCACTCATGTATAATACTTCAGACAGTTACAGTGACCACTGCCTCATGTACCTCACACATGCAGTGACCATAATGTATAACTGACCACATATATCTGTAAACACTGCATCTGCAGTATTATACCTTCTATGTCTCACATCAATACACTGCTCTGTGTGTAATATATATATATATACACACACTGCATATATTACACAGAATTATAGATGCAATATGTACAGATATACAGTATATACAGCAGTGTACTGATATGTGAGGTACGAGGTATAAATGATGCAGTGTGTACAGATATATAGTATATACAGCAGTGTACTGATATGTGAGGTACGAGGTATAATAGACGCAGTGTGTACAGATATATAGTATATACAGCAGTGTACTGATATGTGAGGTATGAGGTATAATAGATGCAGTGTACAGGTATATAATATATACAGCAGTGTACTGATATGTGAGGTATGAGGTATAATAGATGCAGTGAGTACAGGTATATAGTATATACAGCAGTGTACTGATATGTGAGGTATGAGGTATAATAGATGCAGTGTGTACAGGTATATAGTATATACAGCAGTGTACTGATATGTGAGGTACGAGGTATAATAGATGCAGTGTACAGATATATAGTATATACAGCAGTTTACTGATATGTGAGGTACGAGGTATAATAGATGAAGTGTGTACAGATATATAGTATATATAGCAGTGTACTGATATGTGAGGTACGAGGTATAATAGATGCAGTGTGTACAGATATATAGTATATACAGCAGTGTACTGATATGTGAGGTACGAGGTATAAATGATGCAGTGTGTACAGATATATAGTATATACAGCAGTGTACTGATATGTGAGGTACGAGGTATAATAGATGCAGTGTGTACAGATATATAGTATATACAGCAGTGTACTGATATGTGAGGTACGAGGTATAATAGATACAGTGTGCACAGATATATAGTATATACAGCAGTGTACTGATATGTGAGGTACGAGGTATAATAGATACAGTGTGCACAGATATATAGTATATACAGCAGTGTTCTGATATGTGAGGTATGAGGTATAATAGATGCAGTGTGTACAGATATATAGTATATACAGCAGTGTACTGATATGTGAGGTATGAGGTATAATAGATGCAGTGTACAGATATATAGTATATACAGCAGTGTACTGATATGTGAGGTATGAGGTATAATAGACGCAGTGTGTACAGATATATAGTATATACAGCAGTGTACTGATATGTGAGGTATGAGGTATAATAGATGCAGTGTGTACAGATATATAGTATATACAGCAGTGTACTGATATGTGAGGTACGAGGTATAATAGATGCAGTGTGTACAGATATATAGTATATACAGCAGTGTACTGATATGTGAGGTATCAGGTATAATAGATGCAGTGTGTACAGATATATAGTATATACAGAAGTGTACTGATCTGTGAGGTACGAGGTGTAATAGATGCAGTGTGTACAGATATATAGTATATACAGCAGTGTACTAATATGTGAGGTACGAGGTATAATAGATGCAGTGTGTACAGGTATATAGTATATACAGCAGTGTACTGATATGTGAGGTACGAGGTATAATAGACACAGTGTGTACAGGTATATAGTATATACAGCAGTGTACTGATATGTGAGGTACGAGGTATAATAGATGCAGTGTGTACAGATATATAGTATATACAGCAGTGTACTGATATGTGAGGTATGAGGTATAATAGATGCAGTGTGTACAGATATGTAGTATATACAGCAGTGTACTAATATATGAGGTACGAGGTATAATAGATGCAGTGTGTACAGGTATATAGTATATACAGCAGTGTACTGATATGTGAGGTATGAGGTATAATAGATGCAGTGTACAGATATATAGTATATACAGCAGTGTACTGATATATGAGGTATGAGGTATAATAGATGCAGTGTACAGATATATAGTATATACAGCAGTGTACAAATATGTGAGGTACGAGGTATAATAGATGCAGTGTGTACAGATATATAGTATATACAGCAGTGTACTGATATGTGAGGTACGAGGTATAATAGACGCAGTGTGTGTACAGATATATAGTATATACAGCAGTGTACTGATATGTGAGGGACGAGGTATAATAGATGCAGTGTGTACAGATATATAGTATATACAGCAGTGTACTGATATGTGAGGTACGAGGTATAATAGATGCAGTGTGTACAGATATATAGTATATACAGCAGTGTACTGATATGTGAGGGACGAGGTATAATAGATGCAGTGTGTACAGATATATAGTATTTTCAGCAGTGTACTGATATGTGAAGTACGAGGTATAATAGATGCAGTGTACAGATATATAGTATATACAGCAGTGTACTGATATGTGAGGTACGAGGTATAATAGATGCAGTGTGTACAGATATATAGTATATACAGCAGTGCACTGATATGTGAGGTATGAGGTATAAATGATGCAGTGTGTACAGATATATAGTATATACAGCAGTGTACTGATATGTGAGGTACGAGGTATAATAGATGCAGTGTGTACAGATATAGTATATACAGCAGTGCACTGATATGTGAGGTATGAGGTATAATAGATGCAGTGTGTACAGATATATAATATATACAGCAGTGTACTGATATGTGAGGTACGAGGTATAATAGATGCAGTGTGTACAGATATATAGTATATACAGCAGTGTACTGATATGTGAGGTATGAGGTATAATAGATGCAGTGTACAGATATATAGTATATACAGCAGTGTACTGATATGTGAGGTATGAGGTATAATAGATGCAGTGTGTACAGATATATAGTATATACAGCAGTGTACTGATATGTGAGGTACGAGGTATAATAGATGCAGTGTACAGATATATAGTATATACAGCAGTGTACTGATATGTGAGGTACGAGGTATAATAGATGCAGTGTGTACAGATATATAGTATATACAGCAGTGTACTGATATGTGAGGTACGAGGTATAAATGATGCAGTGTGTACAGATATATAGTATATACAGCAGTGTACTGATATGTGAGGTACGAGGTATAATAGATGCAGTGTGTACAGATATAGTATATACAGCAGTGCACTGATATGTGAGGTATGAGGTATAATAGATGCAGTGTGTACAGATATATAGTATATACAGCAGTGTACTGATATGTGAGGTACGAGGTATAATAGATGCAGTGTGTACAGATATATAGTATATACAGCAGTGTACTGATATGTGAGGTACGAGGTATAATAGATGCAGTGTGTACAGATATATAGTATATACAGCAGTGTACTGATAGGTGAGGTACGAGGTATAATAGCTGCAGTGTGTACAGATATATAGTATATACAGCAGTGTACTGATATGTGAGGTACGAGGTATAATAGATGCAGTGTGTACAGATATATAGTATATACAGCAATGTACTGATATGTGAAGTACGAGGTATAATTGTTCCAGTGTGTACAGATATATAGTATATACAGCAGTGTACTGATATGTGAAGTACGAGGTATAATAGATGCAGTGTGTACAGATATATAGTATATACAGCAGTGTACTGATATGTGAGGTACGAGGTATAATAGATGCAGTGTGTACAGATATATAGTATATACAGCAGTGTACTGATATGTGAGGTACGAGGTATAATAGATGCAGTGTGTACAGATATATAGTATATACAGCAGTGTACTGATATGTGAGGTCGAGGTATAATAGATGCAGTGTACAGATATATAGTATATACAGCAGTGTACTGATATGTGAGGTACGAGGTATAATAGATGCAGTGTGTACAGATATATAGTATATACAGCAGTGTACTGATATGTGAGGTACGAGGTATAATAGATGCAGTGTGTACAGGTATATAGTATATACAGCAGTGTACTGATATGTGAGGTATGAGGTATAATAGATGCAGTGTGTACAGATATATAGTATATACAGCAGTGTACTGATATGTGAGGTACGAGGTATAATAGATGCAGTGTACAGATATATAGTATATACAGCAGTGTACTGATATGTGAGGTATGAGGTATAATAGATGCAGTGTGTACAGATATATAGTATATACAGCAGTGTACTTATATGTGAGGTACGAGGTATAATAGATGCAGTGTACAGATATATAGTATATACAGCAGTGTACTGATATGTGAGGTATGAGGTATAATAGATGCAGTGTGTACAGATATATAGTATATACAGCAGTGTACTGATATGTGAGGTATGAGGTATAATAGATGCAGTGTGTACAGATATATAGTATATACAGCAGTGTACTGATATGTGAGGTATGAGGTATAATAGATGCAGTGTACAGATATATAGTATATACAGCAGTGTACTGATAAGTGAGGTATGAGGTATAATAGATGTAGTGTGTACAGATATATAGTATATACAGCAGTGTACTGATATGTGAGGTACGAGGTATAATAGATGCAGTGTGTACAGATATATAGTATATACAGCAGTGTACTGATATGTTAGGTACGAGGTATAATAGATGCAGTGTGTACAGATATATAGTATATACAGCAGTGTACTGATATGTGAGGTACGAGGTATAATAGATGCAGTGTACAGATATATAGTATATACGCAGTGTACTGATATGTGAGGTACGAGGTATAATAGATGCAGTGTACAGATATATAGTATATACAGCAGTGTACTGATATGTGAGGTACGAGGTATAATAGATGCAGTGTGTACAGATATATAGTATATACAGCAGTGTACTGATATGTGAGGTACGAGGTATAATAGATGCAGTGTACAGATATATAGTATATACAGCAGTGTACTGATATGTGAGGTATGAGGTATAATAGATGTGGTGTGTACAGATGTATAGTATATACAGCGGTGTACTGATATGTGAGGTACGAGGTATAATAGATGCAGTGTGTACAGATATATAGTATATACAGCAGTGTACTGATATGTGAGGTACGAGGTATAATAGATGCAGTGTGTACAGATATATAGTATATACAGCAGTGTACTGGTATGTGAGGTATGAGGTATAATAGATGCAGTGTGTACAGATATATAGCATATACAGCAGTGTACTGATATGTGAGGTGTGAGGTATAATAGATGCAGTGTGTACAGGTATATAGTATATACAGCAGTGTACTTATATGTGAGGTATAATAGATGCAGTGTGTACAGATATATAGTATATACAGCAGTGTACTGATATGTGAGGTATGAGGTATAATAGATGCAGTGTGTACAGATGTATAGTATATACAGCGGTGTACTGATATGTGAGGTACGAGGTATAATAGATGCAGTGTGTACAGATATATAGTATATACAGCGGTGTACTGATATGTGAGGTATGAGGTATAATAGATGCAGTGTGTACAGATATATAGCATATACAGCAGTGTACTGATATGTGAGGTACGAGGTATAATAGATGCACTATGTACAGGTATCTAGTATATACAGCAGTGTACTGATATGTGAGGTGTGAGGTATAATAGATGCAGTGTGTACAGGTATATAGTATATACAGCAGTGTACTGATATGTTAGGTACGAGGTATAATAGATGCAGTGTGTACAGATATATAGTATATACAGCAGTGTACTGATATGTGAGGTACGAGGTATAATAGATGCAGTGTACAGATATATAGTATATACGCAGTGTACTGATATGTGAGGTACGAGGTATAATAGATGCAGTGTACAGATATATAGTATATACAGCAGTGTACTGATATGTGAGGTACGAGGTATAATAGATGCAGTGTGTACAGATATATAGTATATACAGCAGTGTACTGATATGTGAGGTACGAGGTATAATAGATGCAGTGTACAGATATATAGTATATACAGCAGTGTACTGATATGTGAGGTATGAGGTATAATAGATGTGGTGTGTACAGATGTATAGTATATACAGCGGTGTACTGATATGTGAGGTACGAGGTATAATAGATGCAGTGTGTACAGATATATAGTATATACAGCAGTGTACTGATATGTGAGGTACGAGGTATAATAGATGCAGTGTGTACAGATATATAGTATATACAGCAGTGTACTGGTATGTGAGGTATGAGGTATAATAGATGCAGTGTGTACAGATATATAGCATATACAGCAGTGTACTGATATGTGAGGTGTGAGGTATAATAGATGCAGTGTGTACAGGTATATAGTATATACAGCAGTGTACTTATATGTGAGGTATAATAGATGCAGTGTGTACAGATATATAGTATATACAGCAGTGTACTGATATGTGAGGTATGAGGTATAATAGATGCAGTGTGTACAGATGTATAGTATATACAGCGGTGTACTGATATGTGAGGTACGAGGTATAATAGATGCAGTGTGTACAGATATATAGTATATACAGCAGTGTACTGATATGTGAGGTACGAGGTATAATAGATGCAGTGTGTACAGATATATAGTATATACAGCAGTGTACTGATATGTGAGGTATGAGGTATAATAGATGCAGTGTGTACAGATATATAGCATATACAGCAGTGTACTGATATGTGAGGTACGAGGTATAATAGATGCACTATGTACAGGTATCTAGTATATACAGCAGTGTACTGATATGTGAGGTGTGAGGTATAATAGATGCAGTGTGTACAGGTATATAGTATATACAGCAGTGTACTGATATGTGAGGTATGAGCTATAATAGATGCAGTGTACAGATATATTGTATATACAGCAGTGTACTGATATGTGAGGTATGAGCTATAATAGATGCAGTGTGTACAGATATATAGTATATACAGCAGTGTACTGATATGTGAGGTACGAGGTATTATAGATGCAGAGTGTACAGATATATAGTATATACAGCAGTGTACTGATATGGGAGGTATGAGGTATAATAGACGCAGTGTGTACAGATATATAGTATATACAGCAGTGTACTGATATGTGAGGTACGAGGTATAATAGATGCAGTGTGTACAGATATATAGTATATACAGCAGTGTACTGATATGTGAGGTCGAGGTATAATAGATGCAGTGTACAGATATATAGTATATACAGCAGTGTACTGATATGTGAGGTACGAGGTATAATAGATGCAGTGTGTACAGATATATAGTATATACAGCAGTGTACTGATATGTGAGGTACGAGGTATAATAGATGCAGTGTGTACAGGTATATAGTATATACAGCAGTGTACTGATATGTGAGGTATGAGGTATAATAGATGCAGTGTGTACAGATATATAGTATATACAGCAGTGTACTGATATGTGAGGTACGAGGTATAATAGATGCAGTGTACAGATATATAGTATATACAGCAGTGTACTGATATGTGAGGTAAGAGGTATAATAGATGCAGTGTGTACAGATATATAGTATATACAGCAGTGTACTTATATGTGAGGTACGAGGTATAATAGATGCAGTGTACAGATATATAGTATATACAGCAGTGTACTGATATGTGAGGTATGAGGTATAATAGATGCAGTGTGTACAGATATATAGTATATACAGCAGTGTACTGATATGTGAGGTATGAGGTATAATAGATGCAGTGTGTACAGATATATAGTATATACAGCAGTGTACTGATATGTGAGGTATGAGGTATAATAGATGCAGTGTACAGATATATAGTATATACAGCAGTGTACTGATATGTGAGGTATGAGGTATAATAGATGTAGTGTGTACAGATATATAGTATATACAGCAGTGTACTGATATGTGAGGTACGAGGTATAATAGATGCAGTGTGTACAGATATATAGTATATACAGCAGTGTACTGATATGTTAGGTACGAGGTATAATAGATGCAGTGTGTACAGATATATAGTATATACAGCAGTGTACTGATATGTGAGGTACGAGGTATAATAGATGCAGTGTACAGATATATAGTATATACGCAGTGTACTGATATGTGAGGTACGAGGTATAATAGATGCAGTGTACAGATATATAGTATATACAGCAGTGTACTGATATGTGAGGTACGAGGTATAATAGATGCAGTGTGTACAGATATATAGTATATACAGCAGTGTACTGATATGTGAGGTACGAGGTATAATAGATGCAGTGTACAGATATATAGTATATACAGCAGTGTACTGATATGTGAGGTATGAGGTATAATAGATGTGGTGTGTACAGATGTATAGTATATACAGCGGTGTACTGATATGTGAGGTACGAGGTATAATAGATGCAGTGTGTACAGATATATAGTATATACAGCAGTGTACTGATATGTGAGGTACGAGGTATAATAGATGCAGTGTACAGATATATAGTATATACAGCAGTGTACTGATATGTGAGGTATGAGGTATAATAGATGTGGTGTGTACAGATGTATAGTATATACAGCGGTGTACTGATATGTGAGGTACGAGGTATAATAGATGCAGTGTGTACAGATATATAGTATATACAGCAGTGTACTGATATGTGAGGTACGAGGTATAATAGATGCAGTGTGTACAGATATATAGTATATACAGCAGTGTACTGGTATGTGAGGTATGAGGTATAATAGATGCAGTGTGTACAGATATATAGCATATACAGCAGTGTACTGATATGTGAGGTGTGAGGTATAATAGATGCAGTGTGTACAGGTATATAGTATATACAGCAGTGTACTTATATGTGAGGTATAATAGATGCAGTGTGTACAGATATATAGTATATACAGCAGTGTACTGATATGTGAGGTATGAGGTATAATAGATGCAGTGTGTACAGATGTATAGTATATACAGCGGTGTACTGATATGTGAGGTACGAGGTATAATAGATGCAGTGTGTACAGATATATAGTATATACAGCGGTGTACTGATATGTGAGGTACGAGGTATAATAGATGCAGTGTGTACAGATATATAGTATATACAGCAGTGTACTGATATGTGAGGTATGAGGTATAATAGATGCAGTGTGTACAGATATATAGCATATACAGCAGTGTACTGATATGTGAGGTACGAGGTATAATAGATGCACTATGTACAGGTATCTAGTATATACAGCAGTGTACTGATATGTGAGGTGTGAGGTATAATAGATGCAGTGTGTACAGGTATATAGTATATACAGCAGTGTACTGATATGTGAGGTATGAGCTATAATAGATGCAGTGTACAGATATATTGTATATACAGCAGTGTACTGATATGTGAGGTATGAGCTATAATAGATGCAGTGTGTACAGATATATAGTATATACAGCAGTGTACTGATATGTGAGGTACGAGGTATTATAGATGCAGAGTGTACAGATATATAGTATATACAGCAGTGTACTGATATGGGAGGTATGAGGTATAATAGACGCAGTGTGTACAGATATATAGTATATACAGCAGTGTACTGATATGTGAGGTACGAGGTATAATAGATGCAGTGTGTACAGGTATATAGTATATACAGCAGTGTACTGATATGTGAGGTATGAGGTATAATAGATGTGGTGTGTACAGATATAGGAAAGATTCTTACCTGGGATTTTACTTTCCTTGAGTCCGTAGGCAGCACAGAATGGGTTAACTCTGTTCTCATCCGATCCTAGGACCGCCCACCTAGATAATAGGTACAGATTAAAACAATTAACTCATTAGTAGTGACCTATAAAGGCTGCTCCAGCCAGAACCTCCTTGTGTTAATACAAATAGACTCACACCAAGAATTATGCCAAAAAACAATATAAGAAATTTATTAGGGAGGGTATACTTGTGCTGCCTACGGACTCAAGGAAAGTAAAATCCCAGGTAAGAATTTTTCCTTTCCCATTTCGTCCTCCGGCAGCACAGAATGGGATTTTCATAGATCACAAGGGGGGGTATCCTCACTCAGAGCTGCAGACAGAACCCCGGTACCAAAGGCTGAGCTCCTAGCGTTAACATCCAAACTATAATGCTTGACGAAGGTCAGGGAGGAAGACCAGGATGCTGCATTGCAGATTTCTTCAATCGAGACCTGTGCGACCTCTGCCCAAGAAGTAGCCGTGGCCCTGGTGGAATGTGCTCTTACTGGAAATGGAGGTGATATCTTTTCCAGAGAATAGGCTTCCATTATTGTGGCTTTGATCCATCTTGCCAAAGTATCCTTAGAAGGAGAAGAACCCTTTCTTGGCCCAGAGAAGAGGACAAAAAGATTTTCTACTGCTCTGAATTCTCTTGTTCTTTGTAAATAGATAAGTAGAGCTCTTTTAACATCCAATGTATGTAAGAGTATCTGGTTCTCGTCCATAGGCTCAGGAAAAAATACTGGGAGGAACGACTCTCTATTTTTGTTTGCTGTTGAAGGGACTTTAGGCAAAAAGGCTGGCATAGTACGAAGTAGAACCCCATCTGGCAGGAAACGTAAGTATGGGAATTTTGAAGACAATGCCTGAAGTTCCCCCAGTCTTTTGGCAGACGTAATTGCTGTGAGGAATAGAGTCTTGCAGGAGAGCCATTTGTAGTCCACTTCTTGTAATGGCTCAAACGGGGGAGCTGCAAGCCTTTTTAGTACCAGAGAAAGATCCCAGATGGGTACTGGGTCTCTATGAACAGGTTTGAGCCTCTTGATTGCCTTGAAAAACCGGAATATCAAAGGATGATGAAGGAATTCATTCTCTGTTACAGAGTTTATTGCCGTCATGTGGGATCTTAGCGTATTTGGCTTGAGCCCTTTCTGGAACCCATCTTGGAGGAACTGCAGGATATCAGAAATATTGATGGTTTCATGGCTGGTCTGTGACATCCAGGATAGAAATTTTCTCCAGACTTTAGCATATTTTCTGTTGGTAGAGTCTTTCCTAGATGCCAGCAGGGTGTTGATTACCGATTGTGACAAGCCCATTCTCTCTAGTCTACTTCTCTCAGCCTCCAGGCCGTAAGGTGTAGACGTTGTAGATTTTGATGATACAGGTTGTTCTGCAACAGGAGATCTGGCTACAGGGGGAGTTTCCAGAAGTTCCCCTTGGACAAGTGAAGAAGAAGGGGAAACCATGACCTTCTCGGCCAAAATGGCGTGATCATACTGGCCTGAGGCTTCTCCTCTGCTATCTTCCGAAGAACTCTCGGGATGAGAGGTACTGGGGGAAATATATAGACGAATAGGCGTTCCCAGCTCATGGAGAAGGCGTCCACCACTGTTGGACTGTCGAAGCTGTTCAGCGAACAAAACCTGCTCAGTTTTCTGTTCTCTGCTGTCGCCATCAGATCCCATGCAGGAGAGCCCCACTTCTCTGTAATTTGGTGAAAAACGGACTGATTGAGCTCCCATTCGGCTTGGTTCACAGTCTTCCTGCTCAGATGATCCGCTTGCGTATTGCAGCAGCCCCTGATATGCGCTGCTTTTAGTTCCAGCAGGTGTGATTCCGCCCAGCTGAAAATAGTTTTGCACAGCTCCAGAAGAGGTCCGCTCCTCGTACCTCCCTGTTTGTTCAGGTAGAATACGGTAGTAAAGTTGTCCGAATGGATCAGAACGGATCTCCCTACTATATCGGACTTGAAGTGGCGAAGAGCCAACAGAACCGCCTTCAGCTCTTTGTAGTTCGACGATTCTTTGTGAAGATCCTCGGGGCTGAACATAACCCGAAGGGAAGAGCTCTGAACTGGTAATGCAAAACTTCTCTTCCTCTTTTGATGGCAACTCTCAGGAATCTTCTTGACTGTGGATTTATAGGAACATGCAGATAGGCGTCTTTGAGATCTAAAGAAGCCATGAACAGGTTCTTCCTAAGGACAGCAGCAATGGATCTCATCGTCTCCATTTTGAAATGGATTTTCTTTAGATGATGGTTTAAGTAGCGCAGGTCTATGATCAGCCGACTCTTCCCATTCCCTTTGGGTACGCAGAAAATTCTGGAGTAGATTCCGGAGTTTTTGAATCGTTTGGAACTGGTTCCAAAGCTCCCTTTTCTATGAACTCCCTTAACAAAAGAAAGATCTGTGGATCTCTTGGTTTGTTCACAGTAAACCTGTCTTTCGGTGCGCAACTGAACTCCAGATTGTAGCCATTTTGTATGATGTCCAGAGCCCAGCTGTCTGATGTAATTTGAAGCCAGCTCCGGTGAAAAAGGGATAATCGACCTCCTACCCTTACAATTATGGCGTCAGAATTCCTGCTTCTGAGGCCTATTCTCTTCCGTTTTCCTTTTAGGTTTCTCCGACGAACCCCAAGTTCTACGGTCAGTTCTTCCTCGGCTTGAGTGACCTCTATAGCCTGATCTTCTGGGATCCTGTCTGTAGGAACGAAAAACTCCTGGGTTTCTCCTTCCGCTTGGCTTGAGGAAAACTTAGTACTTTATCCTCCATATTCGCCTTCAAGAGTTTATCCAGGTGAGACCCGAACAATTCTCCTGGCTCAAAAGGGAGGGAACATAAATTGTTCTTAGAAGATGGATCCCCAGACCAGAGCTTCAACCAGAGTGATCTTCGTATGGAGTTCGTGAGAACCATGTTCTTCGCCGTAAACCTTATCGTGTCTACTGGGAAATCACAGAGGAATTCCGTCGCCAGCTTCAGGTTAGGTATTTGCTTCAGGAGGTCTTCTCTGGGGACACCGTCTTCAATGTCCCTGCCAAGATGGCTTAACCATACTCTAAGAGCCCGCGCCACTGGGACTGACGCCATGGCCGCTTTATTAAGAGACGCTAGATAGGTGTGAGACCTCTTAAGGAGGCCATCCGCCTTCCTCTCCATAGGGTCCTTCAATAAAGCCGAGTCATCTGATGGAAAGAATGATTTTCTGGCTAATCTCGTCACTGCTGGGTCTACCCTAGCAGGGCCTTCCCAGCTCGAGGATTCCGCTGGATCTGTTTTATAAACTGCTCTAAATCTGGAGCCTAAGTTCAGCCTTGCCACTGGATGTTCCCACTCTTTACGCAAAACTGCATCAAGAACAGGGTGACCTGGAAACACCGACGCCTTCTTCTTCGGAAAGTAGAAGAGATTATCCTCGTCATGGCTACAGGCCTTTTCCTTACTGGTCTCCATGATACTCTTTACCTCTTTAATAAGATGATTCGTATCAGATTTATTAAATAGAAAGTTATCTTCTAGAACCTGCGACTCCGAACTAGAGGAGACTTCGCCTTCTGACCGTGAATCCACAGAAGAGGAAGATGGAGACCGACGTCTCCTCTTTTTTGATGACTTTTTAGATTTAGTTTATTTGAGGAAAGCCCTGAACAGAGACATCATCTTGGTGGTGTCGTCATCTGATGTTTCATCTGGATGGGAGCACTGCTCACAGATGTTAGAGGTATGGTCTTCCAGTAAGGGCTGCAGACAGGAGATGCAGAGTGCAGGTTCAGCTCTCTGTTTCTTTTTAGCAGGTGCAGTTCCCTGTGCGTCCTGGAAACACCTGAGGCAGAGATCCTGCAGGAAGTCATCAGGAAGGGGTTGGTCACAACCCTGACACAATCTGTGTCTGCTTTTGCGAGCCCTCTTGCTGGATGTGGAGGACATCTGCAATAAAAAATGAAGGTATAAATCATTCAAAATAACAGCAGGGCAATGAGGGGTTAACTGCCTGACAATAGGACAGGCAAATACCTTCAAATCGCTAGAGCTCAGCTGCCTAGGCACCAGGGCATCTGAGCTCTGCATAGTCCGGTTTTTTATACCTGAGATTTGAATTTGGCGCCCAAAAGAATGGGCGTGCGCCTATGACGTCAGACGCCGCCGCGTCTGCGTTCCACGATGCGTTCCATGAAACCGGAAGTGGAAGATAGCCGGCAATACCAGAGCGGCACAGCGCTTAACAGCCAAACCAATGGCCGGACGCTGAAGGGACGCAGGTGGGAGGCAAGCGGGACGAGAGTGGAGCCAGGGAACCATACATGGCTGTAACCACTCTCCGGCCTGGACCTGGAAAAACAAGGTACAACGGCCATCTCCAAGGTGGATCCATAGGTGGGCTTCATCCTCTGATGAGGACAATAAAAAAACACAAGGAGGTTCTGGCTGGAGCAGCCTTTATAGGTCACTACTAATGAGTTAATTGTTTTAATCTGTACCTATTATCTAGGTGGGCGGTCCAAGGATCGGATGAGAACAAAGTTAACCCATTCTGTGCTGCCGTAGGACGAAATGGGAAATAGTATATACAGCAGTGTACTGATATTTGAGGTACGAGGTATAATAGATGCAGTGTGTACAGATATATAGTATATACAGCAGTGTACTGATATGTGAGGTACGAGGTATAATAGATGCAGTGTGTACAGATATATAGTATATACAGCAGTGTACTGATATGTGAGGTACGAGGTATAATAGATGCAGTGTGTACAGGTATATAGTATATACAGCAGTGTACTGATATGTGAGGTATGAGGTATAATAGATGCAGTGTGTACAGATATATAGTATATACAGCAGTGTACTGATATGTGAGGTACGAGGTATAATAGATGCAGTGTACAGATATATAGTATATACAGCAGTGTACTGATATGTGAGGTATGAGGTATAATAGATGCAGTGTGTACAGATATATAATATATACAGCAGTGTACTGATATGTGAGGTACGAGGTATAATAGATGCAGTGTGTACAGATATATAGTATATACAGCAGTGTACTGATATGTGAGGTATGAGGTATAATAGATGCAGTGTACAGATATATAGTATATACAGCAGTGTACTGATATGTGAGGTATGAGGTATAATAGATGCAGTGTGTACAGATATATAGTATATACAGCAGTGTACTGATATGTGAGGTATGAGGTATAATAGATGCAGTGTGTACAGATATATAGTATATACAGCAGTGTACTGATATGTGAGGTATGAGGTATAATAGATGCAGTGTACAGATATATAGTATATACAGCAGTGTACTGATATGTGAGGTATGAGGTATAATAGATGCAGTGTACAGATATATAGTATATACAGCAGTGTACTGATATGTGAGGTATGAGGTATAATAGATGTAGTGTGTACAGATATATAGTATATACAGCAGTGTACTGATATGTGAGGTACGAGGTATAATAGATGCAGTGTGTACAGATATATAATATATACAGCAGTGTACTGATATGTGAGGTACGAGGTATAATAGATGCAGTGTGTACAGATATATAGTATATACAGCAGTGTACTGATATGTGAGGTATGAGGTATAATAGATGCAGTGTACAGATATATAGTATATACAGCAGTGTACTGATATGTGAGGTATGAGGTATAATAGATGCAGTGTGTACAGATATATAGTATATACAGCAGTGTACTGATATGTGAGGTATGAGGTATAATAGATGCAGTGTACAGATATATAGTATATACAGCAGTGTACTGATATGTGAGGTACGAGGTATAATAGATGCAGTGTACAGATATATAGTATATACAGCAGTGTACTGATATGTGAGGTACGAGGTATAATAGATGCAGTGTGTACAGATATATAGTATATACAGCAGTGTACTGATATGTGAGGTACGAGGTATAAATGATGCAGTGTGTACAGATATATAGTATATACAGCAGTGTACTGATATGTGAGGTACGAGGTATAATAGATGCAGTGTGTACAGATATAGTATATACAGCAGTGCACTGATATGTGAGGTATGAGGTATAATAGATGCAGTGTGTACAGATATATAGTATATACAGCAGTGTACTGATATGTGAGGTACGAGGTATAATAGATGCAGTGTGTACAGATATATAGTATATACAGCAGTGTACTGATATGTGAGGTACGAGGTATAATAGATGCAGTGTGTACAGATATATAGTATATACAGCAGTGTACTGATAGGTGAGGTACGAGGTATAATAGCTGCAGTGTGTACAGATATATAGTATATACAGCAGTGTACTGATATGTGAGGTACGAGGTATAATAGATGCAGTGTGTACAGATATATAGTATATACAGCAATGTACTGATATGTGAAGTACGAGGTATAATTGTTCCAGTGTGTACAGATATATAGTATATACAGCAGTGTACTGATATGTGAAGTACGAGGTATAATAGATGCAGTGTGTACAGATATATAGTATATACAGCAGTGTACTGATATGTGAGGTACGAGGTATAATAGATGCAGTGTGTACAGATATATAGTATATACAGCAGTGTACTGATATGTGAGGTACGAGGTATAATAGATGCCGTGTGTACAGATATATAGTATATACAGCAGTGTACTGATATGTGAGGTATGAGGTATAATAGATGCAGTGTGTACAGATATATAGTATATACAGCAGTGTACTGATATGTGAGGTACGAGGTATAATAGATGCAGTGAGTACAGGTATATAGTATATACAGCAGTGTACTGATATGTGAGGTCGAGGTATAATAGATGCAGTGTACAGATATATAGTATATACAGCAGTGTACTGATATGTGAGGTACGAGGTATAATAGATGCAGTGTGTACAGATATATAGTATATACAGCAGTGTACTGATATGTGAGGTACGAGGTATAATAGATGCAGTGTGTACAGGTATATAGTATATACAGCAGTGTACTGATATGTGAGGTATGAGGTATAATAGATGCAGTGTGTACAGATATATAGTATATACAGCAGTGTACTGATATGTGAGGTACGAGGTATAATAGATGCAGTGTACAGATATATAGTATATACAGCAGTGTACTGATATGTGAGGTATGAGGTATAATAGATGCAGTGTGTACAGATATATAGTATATACAGCAGTGTACTGATATGTGAGGTACGAGGTATAATAGATGCAGTGTACAGATATATAGTATATACAGCAGTGTACTGATATGTGAGGTATGAGGTATAATAGATGCAGTGTGTACAGATATATAGTATATACAGCAGTGTACTGATATGTGAGGTATGAGGTATAATAGATGCAGTGTGTACAGATATATAGTATATACAGCAGTGTACTGATATGTGAGGTATGAGGTATAATAGATGCAGTGTACAGATATATAGTATATACAGCAGTGTACTGATATGTGAGGTATGAGGTATAATAGATGTAGTGTGTACAGATATATAGTATATACAGCAGTGTACTGATATGTGAGGTACGAGGTATAATAGATGCAGTGTGTACAGATATATAGTATATACAGCAGTGTACTGATATGTTAGGTACGAGGTATAATAGATGCAGTGTGTACAGATATATAGTATATACAGCAGTGTACTGATATGTGAGGTACGAGGTATAATAGATGCAGTGTACAGATATATAGTATATACGCAGTGTACTGATATGTGAGGTACGAGGTATAATAGATGCAGTGTACAGATATATAGTATATACAGCAGTGTACTGATATGTGAGGTACGAGGTATAATAGATGCAGTGTGTACAGATATATAGTATATACAGCAGTGTACTGATATGTGAGGTACGAGGTATAATAGATGCAGTGTACAGATATATAGTATATACAGCAGTGTACTGATATGTGAGGTATGAGGTATAATAGATGTGGTGTGTACAGATGTATAGTATATACAGCGGTGTACTGATATGTGAGGTACGAGGTATAATAGATGCAGTGTGTACAGATATATAGTATATACAGCAGTGTACTGATATGTGAGGTACGAGGTATAACAGATGCAGTGTGTACAGATATATAGTATATACAGCAGTGTACTGGTATGTGAGGTATGAGGTATAATAGATGCAGTGTGTACAGATATATAGCATATACAGCAGTGTACTGATATGTGAGGTGTGAGGTATAATAGATGCAGTGTGTACAGGTATATAGTATATACAGCAGTGTACTTATATGTGAGGTATAATAGATGCAGTGTGTACAGATATATAGTATATACAGCAGTGTACTGATATGTGAGGTATGAGGTATAATAGATGCAGTGTGTACAGATGTATAGTATATACAGCGGTGTACTGATATGTGAGGTACGAGGTATAATAGATGCAGTGTGTACAGATATATAGTATATACAGCAGTGTACTGATATGTGAGGTACGAGGTATAATAGATGCAGTGTGTACAGATATATAGTATATACAGCAGTGTACTGATATGTGAGGTATGAGGTATAATAGATGCAGTGTGTACAGATATATAGCATATACAGCAGTGTACTGATATGTGAGGTGTGAGGTATAATAGATGCAGTGTGTACAGGTATATAGTA
The DNA here is from genome assembly GCF_905171765.1 of Bufo bufo. Lineage (NCBI taxonomy): Eukaryota > Metazoa > Chordata > Amphibia > Anura > Bufonidae > Bufo > Bufo bufo. Next base: position 5,289,786 of record NC_053392.1, on the reverse strand, counting down.
TATACAGCAGTGTACTGATATGTGAGGTATGAGGTATAATAGATGCAGTGTACAGATATATTGTATATACAGCAGTGTACTGATATGTGAGGTATGAGCTATAATAGATGCAGTGTACAGATATATTGTATATACAGCAGTGTACTGATATGTGAGGTATGAGCTATAATAGATGCAGTGTGTACAGATATATAGTATATACAGCAGTGTACTGATATGTGAGGTACGAGGTATTATAGATGCAGAGTGTACAGATATATAGTATATACAGCAGTGTACTGATATGGGAGGTATGAGGTATAATAGACGCAGTGTGTACAGATATATAGTATATACAGCAGTGTACTGATATGTGAGGTACGAGGTATAATAGATGCAGAGTGTACAGGTATATAGTATATACAGCAGTGTACTGATATGTGAGGTATGAGGTATAATAGATGTGGTGTGTACAGATATAGGAAAGATTCTTACCAGGGATTTTACTTTCCTTGAGTCCGTAGGCAGGACAGAATGGGTTAACTTTGTTCTCATCCGATCCTTGGACCGCCCACCTAGATAATAGGTACAGATTAAAACAATTAACTCATTAGTAGTGACCTATAAAGGCTGCTCCAGCCAGAACCTCCTTGTGTTAATACAAATAGACTCAGACCAAGAATTATGCCAAAAAACAATATAAGAAATTTATTAGGGAGGGTATACTTGTGCTGCCTACGGACTCAAGGAAAGTAAAATCCCAGGTAAGAATTTTTCCTTTCCCATTTCGTCCTACGGCAGCACAGAATGGGATTTTCATAGATCACAAGGGGGGGTATCCTCACTCAGAGCTGCAGACAGAACCCCGGTACCAAAGGCTGAGCTCCTAGCGTTAACATCCAAACTATAATGCTTGACGAAGGTCAGGGAGGAAGACCAGGATGCTGCATTGCAGATTTCTTCAATCGAGACCTGTGCGACCTCTGCCCAAGAAGTAGCCGTGGCCCTGGTGGAATGTGCTCTTACTGGAAATGGAGGTGATATCTTTTCCAGAGAATAGGCTTCCATTATTGTGGCTTTGATCCATCTTGCCAAAGTATCCTTAGAAGGAGAAGAACCCTTTCTTGGCCCAGAGAAGAGGACAAAAAGATTTTCTACTGCTCTGAATTCTCTTGTTCTTTGTAAATAGATAAGTAGAGCTCTTTTAACATCCAATGTATGTAAGAGTATCTGGTTCTCGTCCATAGGCTCAGGAAAAAATACTGGGAGGAACGACTCTCTATTTTTGTTTGCTGTTGAAGGGACTTTAGGCAAAAAGGCTGGCATAGTACGAAGTAGAACCCCATCTGGCAGGAAACGTAAGTATGGGAATTTTGAAGACAATGCCTGAAGTTCCCCCAGTCTTTTGGCAGACGTAATTGCTGTGAGGAATAGAGTCTTGCAGGAGAGCCATTTGTAGTCCACTTCTTGTAATGGCTCAAACGGGGGAGCTGCAAGCCTTTTTAGTACCAGAGAAAGATCCCAGATGGGTACTGGGTCTCTATGAACAGGTTTGAGCCTCTTGATTGCCTTGAAAAACCGGAATATCAAAGGATGATGAAGGAATTCATTCTCTGTTACAGAGTTTATTGCCGTCATGTGGGATCTTAGCGTATTTGGCTTGAGCCCTTTCTGGAACCCATCTTGGAGGAACTGCAGGATATCAGAAATATTGATGGTTTCATGGCTGGTCTGTGACATCCAGGATAGAAATTTTCTCCAGACTTTAGCATATTTTCTGTTGGTAGAGTCTTTCCTAGATGCCAGCAGGGTGTTGATTACCGATTGTGACAAGCCCATTCTCTCTAGTCTACTTCTCTCAGCCTCCAGGCCGTAAGGTGTAGACGTTGTAGATTTTGATGATACAGGTTGTTCTGCAACAGGAGATCTGGCTACAGGGGGAGTTTCCAGAAGTTCCCCTTGGACAAGTGAAGAAGAAGGGGAAACCATGACCTTCTCGGCCAAAATGGCGTGATCATAATGGCCTGAGGCTTCTCCTCTGCTATCTTCCGAAGAACTCTCGGGATGAGAGGTACTGGGGGAAATATATAGACGAATAGGCGTTCCCAGCTCATGGAGAAGGCGTCCACCACTGTTGGACTGTCGAAGCTGTTCAGCGAACAAAACCTGCTCAGTTTTCTGTTCTCTGCTGTCGCCATCAGATCCCATGCAGGAGAGCCCCACTTCTCTGTAATTTGGTGAAAAACGGACTGATTGAGCTCCCATTCGGCTTGGTTCACAGTCTTCCTGCTCAGATGATCCGCTTGCGTATTGCAGCAGCCCCTGATATGCGCTGCTTTTAGTTCCAGCAGGTGTGATTCCGCCCAGCTGAAAATAGTTTTGCACAGCTCCAGAAGAGGTCCGCTCCTCGTACCTCCCTGTTTGTTCAGGTAGAATACGGTAGTAAAGTTGTCCGAATGGATCAGAACGGATCTCCCTACTATATCGGACTTGAAGTGGCGAAGAGCCAACAGAACCGCCTTCAGCTCTTTGTAGTTCGACGATTCTTTGTGAAGATCCTCGGGGCTGAACATAACCCGAAGGGAAGAGCTCTGAACTGGTAATGCAAAACTTCTCTTCCTCTTTTGATGGCAACTCTCAGGAATCTTCTTGACTGTGGATTTATAGGAACATGCAGATAGGCGTCTTTGAGATCTAAAGAAGCCATGAACAGGTTCTTCCTAAGGACAGCAGCAATGGATCTCATCGTCTCCATTTTGAAATGGATTTTCTTTAGATGATGGTTTAAGTAGCGCAGGTCTATGATCAGCCGACTCTTCCCATTCCCTTTGGGTACGCAGAAAATTCTGGAGTAGATTCCGGAGTTTTTGAATCGTTTGGAACTGGTTCCAAAGCTCCCTTTTCTATGAACTCCCTTAACAAAAGAAAGATCTGTGGATCTCTTGGTTTGTTCACAGTAAACCTGTCTTTCGGTGCGCAACTGAACTCCAGATTGTAGCCATTTTGTATGATGTCCAGAGCCCAGCTGTCTGATGTAATTTGAAGCCAGCTCCGGTGAAAAAGGGATAATCGACCTCCTACCCTTACAATTATGGCGTCAGAATTCCTGCTTCTGAGGCCTATTCTCTTCCGTTTTCCTTTTAGGTTTCTCCGACGAACCCCAAGTTCTACGGTCAGTTCTTCCTCGGCTTGAGTGACCTCTATAGCCTGATCTTCTGGGATCCTGTCTGTAGGAACGAAAAACTCCTGGGTTTCTCCTTCCGCTTGGCTTGAGGAAAACTTAGTACTTTATCCTCCATATTCGCCTTCAAGAGTTTATCCAGGTGAGACCCGAACAATTCTCCTGGCTCAAAAGGGAGGGAACATAAATTGTTCTTAGAAGATGGATCCCCAGACCAGAGCTTCAACCAGAGTGATCTTCGTATGGAGTTCGTGAGAACCATGTTCTTCGCCGTAAACCTTATCGTGTCTACTGGGAAATCACAGAGGAATTCCGTCGCCAGCTTCAGGTTAGGTATTTGCTTCAGGAGGTCTTCTCTGGGGACACCGTCTTCAATGTCCCTGCCAAGATGGCTTAACCATACTCTAAGAGCCCGCGCCACTGGGACTGACGCCATGGCCGCTTTATTAAGAGACGCTAGATAGGTGTGAGACCTCTTAAGGAGGCCATCCGCCTTCCTCTCCATAGGGTCCTTCAATAAAGCCGAGTCATCTGATGGAAAGAATGATTTTCTGGCTAATCTCGTCACTGCTGGGTCTACCCTAGCAGGGCCTTCCCAGCTCGAGGATTCCGCTGGATCTGTTTTATAAACTGCTCTAAATCTGGAGCCTAAGTTCAGCCTTGCCACTGGATGTTCCCACTCTTTACGCAAAACTGCATCAAGAACAGGGTGACCTGGAAACACGACGCCTTCTTCTCGGACAGTAAACCTGTCTTTCGGTGCGCAACTGAACTCCAGATTGTAGCCATTTTGTATGATGTCCAGAGCCCAGCTGTCTGATGTAATTTGAAGCCAGCTCCGGTGAAAAAGGGATTATCGACCTCCTACCCTTACAATTATGGCGTCAGAATTCCTGCTTCTGAGGCCTATTCTCTTCCGTTTTCCTTTTAGGTTTCTCCGACGAACCCAAGTTCTACGGTCAGTTCTTCCTCGGCTTGAGTGACCTCTATAGCCTGATCTTCTGGGATCCTGTCTGTAGGAACGAAAAACTCCTGGGTTTCTCCTTCCGCTTGGCTTGAGGAAAACTTAGTACTTTATCCTCCATATTCGCCTTCAAGAGTTTATCCAGGTGAGACCCGAACAATTCTCCTGGCTCAAAAGGGAGGGGAACATAAATTGTTCTTAGAAGATGGATCCCAGACCAGAGCTTCAACCAGAGTGATCTTCGTATGGAGTTCGTGAGAACCATGTCTCTTCGCCTCAGCCTTGCCACGGATGTCCCACTTTTAACGCAAAACTCATCAAGAAACATGGTGACCTGGAAACACCGACGCCATATCTCTTCGGAAAAGTAGAAGAGATTATCCTCGTCATGGCTACAGGCCTTTTCCTTACTGGTCTCCATGATACTCTTTACCTCTTTAATAAGATGATTCGTATCAGATTTATTAAATAGAAAGTTATCTTCTAGAACCTGCGACTCCGAACTAGAGGAGACTTCGCCTTCTGACCGTGAATCCACAGAAGAGGAAGATGGAGACCGACGTCTCCTCTTTTTTGATGACTTTTTAGATTTAGTTTATTTGAGGAAAGCCCTGAACAGAGACATCATCTTGGTGGTGTCGTCATCTGATGTTTCATCTGGATGGGAGCACTGCTCACAGATGTTAGAGGTATGGTCTTCCAGTAAGGGCTGCAGACAGGAGATGCAGAGTGCAGGTTCAGCTCTCTGTTTCTTTTTAGCAGGTGCAGTTCCCTGTGCGTCCTGGAAACACCTGAGGCAGAGATCCTGCAGGAAATCATCAGGAAGGGGTTGGTCACAACCCTGACACAATCTGTGTCTGCTTTTGCGAGCCCTCTTGCTGGATGTGGAGGACATCTGCAATAAAAAATGAAGGTATAAATCATTCAAAATAACAGCAGGGCAATGAGGGGTTAACTGCCTGACAATAGGACAGGCAAATACCTTCAAATCGCTAGAGCTCAGCTGCCTAGGCACCAGGGCATCTGAGCTCTGCATAGTCCGGTTTTTTATACCTGAGATTTGAATTTGGCGCCCAAAAGAATGGGCGTGCGCCTATGACGTCAGACGCCGCCGCATCTGCGTTCCACGATGCGTTCCATGAAACCGGAAGTGGAAGATAGCCGGCAATACCAGAGCGGCACAGCGCTTAACAGCCAAACCAATGGCCGGACGCTGAAGGGACGCAGGTGGGAGGCAAGCGGGACGAGAGTGGAGCCAGGGAACCATACATGGCTGTAACCACTCTCCGGCCTGGACCTGGAAAAACAAGGTACAACGGCCATCTCCAAGGTGGATCCATAGGTGGGCTTCATCCTCTGATGAGGACAATAAAAAAACACAAGGAGGTTCTGGCTGGAGCAGCCTTTATAGGTCACTACTAATGAGTTAATTGTTTTAATCTGTACCTATTATCTAGGTGGGCGGTCCAAGGATCGGATGAGAACAAAGTTAACCCATTCTGTGCTGCCGTAGGACGAAATGGGAAATAGTATATACAGCAGTGTACTGATATTTGAGGTACGAGGTATAATAGATGCAGTGTGTACAGATATATAGTATATACAGCAGTGCACTGATATGTGAGGTACGAGGTATAATAGATGCAGTGTGTACAGATATACAGTATATACAGCAGTGTACTGATATGTGAGGTATGAGGTATAATAGATGCAGTGTGTACAGATATATAGTATATACAGCAGTGTACTGATATTTGAGGTACGAGGTATAATAGATGCAGTGTGTACAGATATATAGTATATACAGCAGTGTACTGATATGTGAGGTACGAGGTATAATAGATGCAGTGTGTACAGGTATATAGTATATACAGCAGTGTACTGATATGTGAGGTATGAGGTATAATAGATGCAGTGTGTACAGATATATAGTATATACAGCAGTGTACTGATATGTGAGGTACGAGGTATAATAGATGCAGTGTACAGATATATAGTATATACAGCAGTGTACTGATATGTGAGGTATGAGGTATAATAGATGCAGTGTGTACAGATATATAATATATACAGCAGTGTACTGATATGTGAGGTACGAGGTATAATAGATGCAGTGTGTACAGATATATAGTATATACAGCAGTGTACTGATATGTGAGGTATGAGGTATAATAGATGCAGTGTACAGATATATAGTATATACAGCAGTGTACTGATATGTGAGGTATGAGGTATAATAGATGCAGTGTGTACAGATATATAGTATATACAGCAGTGTACTGATATGTGAGGTATGAGGTATAATAGATGCAGTGTGTACAGATATATAGTATATACAGCAGTGTACTGATATGTGAGGTATGAGGTATAATAGATGCAGTGTACAGATATATAGTATATACAGCAGTGTACTGATATGTGAGGTATGAGGTATAATAGATGTAGTGTGTACAGATATATAGTATATACAGCAGTGTACTGATATGTGAGGTATGAGGTATAATAGATGCAGTGTGTACAGATATATAATATATACAGCAGTGTACTGATATGTGAGGTACGAGGTATAATAGATGCAGTGTGTACAGGTATATAGTATATACAGCAGTGTACTGATATGTGAGGTACGAGGTATAATAGATGCAGTGTGTACAGATATATAGTATATACAGCAGTGTACTGATATGTGAGGTACGAGGTATAATAGATGCAGTATGTACAGATATATAGTATATACAGCAGTGTACTGATATGTGAGGTATGAGGTATAATAGATGCAGTGTACAGATATATAGTATATACAGCAGTGTACTGATATGTGAGGTACGAGGTATAATAGATGCAGTGTACAGATATATAGTATATACAGCAGTGTACTGATATGTGAGGTACGAGATATAATAGATGCAGTGTGTACAGATATATAGTATATACAGCAGTGTACTGATATGTGAGGTATGAGGTATAATAGATGCAGTGTGTACAGATATATAGTATATACAGCAGAGTACTGATATGTGAGGTATGAGGTATAATAGATGCAGTGTGTACAGATATATAGTATATACAGCAGTGTACTGATATGTGAGGTACGAGGTATAATAGATGCAGTGTGTACAGATATATAGTATATACAGCCGTGTACTGATATGTGAGGTACGATGTATAAATGATGCAGTGTGTACAGATATATAGTATATACAGCAGTGTACTGATATGTGAGGTACGAGGTATAATAGATGCAGTGTGTACAGATATATAGTATATACAGCAGTGTACTGATATGTGAGGTATGAGGTATAATAGATGCAGTGTGTACAGGTATATAGTATATACAGCAGTGCACTGATATGTGAGGTACGAGGTATAATAGTTCCAGTGTGTACAGATATATAGTATATACAGCAGTGTACTGATATGTGAGGTACGAGGTATAATACTGTAGATGCAGTGTGTACAGATATATAGTATATACAGCAGTGTACTGATATGTGAGGTACGAGGTATAATAGATGCAGTGTGTACAGATATATAGTATATACAGCAGTGTACTGATATGTGAGGTATGAGGTATAATAGATGCAGTGTGTACAGATATATAGTATATACAGCAGTGTACTGATATGTGAGGTACGAGGTATAATAGATGCAGTGTGTACAGATATATAGTATATACAGCAGTGTACTGATATGTGAGGTATGAGGTATAATAGATGCAGTGTGTACAGATATATAGTATATACAGCAGTGTACTGATATGTGAGGTACGAGGTATAATAGATGCAGTGTGTACAGGTATATAGTATATACAGCAGTGTACTGATATGTGAGGTATGAGGTATAATAGATGCAGTGTGTACAGATATATAGTATATACAGCAGTGTACTGATATGTGAGGTACGAGGTATAATAGATGCAGTGTGTACAGGTATATAGTATATACAGCAGTGTACTGATATGTGAGGTATGAGGTATAATAGATGCAGTGTGTACAGATATATAGTATATACAGCAGTGTACTGATATGTGAGGTACGAGGTATAATAGATGCAGTGTGTACAGATATATAGTATATACAGCAGTGTACTGATATATGAGGTACGAGGTATAATAGATGCGGTGTGTACAGATATATAGTATATACAGCAGTGTAGTGATATGTGAGGTACGAGGTATAATAGATGCAGTGTGTACAGATATATAGTATATACAGCAGTGCACTGATATGTGAGGTACGAGGTATAATAGATGCAGTGTGTACAGATATATAGTATATACAGCAGTGTACTGATATGTGAGGTACGAGGTATAATAAATGCAGTGTACAGATATATAGTATATACAGCAGTGTACTGATATGTGAGGTATGAGGTATAATAGATGCAGTGTGTACAGATATATAGTATATACAGCAGTGTACTGATATGTGAGGTACGAGGTATAATAGATGCAGTGTGTACAGGTATATAGTATATACAGCAGTGTACTGATATGTGAGGTATGAGGTATAATAGATGCAGTGTACAGATATATAGTATATACAGCAGTGTACTGATATGTGAGGTACGAGGTCTAATAGATGCAGTGTGTACAGATATATAGTATATACAGTAGTGTACTGATATGTGAGGTACGAGGTATAATAGATGCAGTGTGTACAGGTATATAGTATATACAGCAGTGTACTGATATGTGAGGTATGAGGTATAATAGATGCAGTGTGTACAGATATATAGTATATACAGCAGTGTACTGATATGTGACGTACGAGGTATAATAGATGCAGTGTGTACAGGTATATAGTATATACAGCAGTGTACTGATATGTGAGGTATGAGGTATAATAGATGCAGTGTGTACAGATATATAGTATATACAGCAGTGTACTGATATGTGAGGTACGAGGTATAATAGATGCAGTGTGTACAGATATATAGTATATACAGCAGTGTACTGATATGTGAGGTATGAGGTATAATAGATGCAGTGTGTACAGATATATAGTATATACAGCAGTGTACTGATATGTGAGGTATGAGGTATAATAGATGCAGTGTGTACAGATATATAGTATATACAGCAGTGTACTGATATGTGAGGTATGAGGTATAATAGATGCAGTGTACAGATATATAGTATATACAGCAGTGTACTGATATGTGAGGTATGAGGTATAATAGATGTAGTGTGTACAGATATATAGTATATACAGCAGTGTACTGATATGTGAGGTATGAGGTATAATAGATGCAGTGTGTACAGATATATAATATATACAGCAGTGTACTGATATGTGAGGTATGAGGTATAATAGATGCAGTGTGTACAGATATATAATATATACAGCAGTGTACTGATATGTGAGGTACGAGGTATAATAGATGCAGTGTGTACAGGTATATAGTATATACAGCAGTTTACTGATATGTGAGGTACGAGGTATAATAGATGCAGTGTGTACAGATATATAGTATATACTCAGTGTACTGATATGTGAGGTATGAGGTATAATAGATGCAGTATGTACAGATATATAGTATATACAGCAGTGTACTGATATGTGAGGTATGAGGTATAATAGATGCAGTGTACAGATATATAGTATATACAGCAGTGTACTGATATGTGAGGTACGAGGTATAATAGATGCAGTGTACAGATATATAGTATATACAGCAGTGTACTGATATGTGAGGTACGAGATATAATAGATGCAGTGTGTACAGATATATAGTATATACAGCAGTGTACTGATATGTGAGGTATGAGGTATAATAGATGCAGTGTGTACAGATATATAGTATATACAGCAGAGTACTGATATGTGAGGTATGAGGTATAATAGATGCAGTGTGTACAGATATATATTATATACAGCAGTGTACTGATATGTGAGGTATGAGGTATAATAGATGCAGTGTACAGATATATAGTATATACAGCCGTGTACTGATATGTGAGGTACGAGGTATAAATGATGCAGTGTGTACAGATATATAGTATATACAGCAGTGTACTGATATGTGAGGTACGAGGTATAATAGATGCAGTGTGTACAGATATATAGTATATACAGCAGTGTACTGATATGTGAGGTATGAGGTATAATAGATGCAGTGTGTACAGGTATATAGTATATACAGCAGTGCACTGATATGTGAGGTACGAGGTATAATAGTTCCAGTGTGTACAGATATATAGTATATACAGCAGTGTACTGATATGTGAGGTACGAGGTATAATACTGTAGATGCAGTGTGTACAGATATATAGTATATACAGCAGTGTACTGATATGTGAGGTACGAGGTATAATAGATGCAGTGTGTACAGATATATAGTATATACAGCAGTGTACTGATATGTGAGGTATGAGGTATAATAGATGCAGTGTGTACAGATATATAGTATATACAGCAGTGTACTGATATGTGAGGTACGAGGTATAATAGATGCAGTGTGTACAGGTATATAGTATATACAGCAGTGTACTGATATGTGAGGTATGAGGTATAATAGATGCAGTGTGTACAGATATATAGTATATACAGCAGTGTACTGATATGTGAGGTACGAGGTATAATAGATGCAGTGTGTACAGGTATATAGTATATACAGCAGTGTACTGATATGTGAGGTATGAGGTATAATAGATGCAGTGTGTACAGATATATAGTATATACAGCAGTGTACTGATATGTGAGGTACGAGGTATAATAGATGCAGTGTGTACAGATATATAGTATATACAGCAGTGTACTGATATGTGAGGTACAAGGTATAATAGATGTGGTGTGTACAGATATATAGTATATACAGCAGTGTACTGATATGTGAGGTATGAGGTATAATAGATGCAGTGTGTACAGATATATAGTATATACAGCAGTGTACTGATATGTGAGGTATGAGGTATAATAGATGCAGTGTGTACAGATATACAGTATATACAGCAGTGTACTGATATGTGAGGTATGAGGTATAATAGATGCAGTGTACAGATATATAATATATACAGCAGTGTACTGATATGTGAGGTATGAGGTATAATAGATGCAGTGTGTACAGATATATAGTATATACAGCAGTGTACTGATATGTGAGGTACGAGGTATAATAGATGCAGTGTACAGATATATAGTATATACAGCAGTGTACTGATATGTGAGGTGTGAGGTATAATAGATGCAGTGTGTACAGGTATATAGTATATACAGCAGTGTACTGATATGTGAGGTACGAGGTATAATAGATGCAGTGTGTACAGATATATAGTATATACAGCAGTGTACTGATATGTGAGGTGTGAGGTATAATAGATGCAGTGTGTACAGGTATATAGTATATACAGCAGTGTACTGATATGTGAGGTATGAGGTATAATAGATGCAGTGTGTACAGGTATATAGTATATACAGCAGTGTACTGATATGTGAGGTACGAGGTATAATAGATGCAGTGAGTACAGGTATATAGTATATACAGCAGTGTACTGATATGTGAGGTACGAGGTATAATAGATACAGTGTGCACAGATATATAGTATATACAGCAGTGTACTGATATGTGAGGTACGAGGTATAATAGATGCAGTGTGTACAGATATATAGTATATACAGCAGTGTACTGATATGTGAGGTACGAGGTATAATAGATGCAGTGTACAGATATATAGTATATACAGCAGTGTACTGATATGTGAGGTATGAGGTATAATAGATGCAGTGTGTACAGATATATAGTATATACAGCAGTGTACTGATATGTGAGGTACGAGGTATAATAGATGCAGTGTGTACAGATATATAGTATATACAGTAGTGTACTGATATGTGAGGTACGAGGTATAATAGATGCAGTGTGTACAGGTATATAGTATATACAGCAGTGTACTGATATGTGAGGTATGAGGTATAATAGATGCAGTGTGTACAGATATATAGTATATACAGCAGTGTACTGATATGTGAGGTACGAGGTATAATAGATGCAGTGTGTACAGGTATATAGTATATACAGCAGTGTACTGATATGTGAGGTATGAGGTATAATAGATGCAGTGTGTACAGATATATAGTATATACAGCAGTGTACTGATATGTGAGGTACGAGGTATAATAGATGCAGTGTGTACAGATATATAGTATATACAGCAGTGTACTGATATGTGAGGTATGAGGTATAATAGATGCAGTGTGTACAGATATATAGTATATACAGCAGTGTACTGATATGTGAGGTATGAGGTATAATAGATGCAGTGTGTACAGATATATAGTATATACAGCAGTGTACTGATATGTGAGGTATGAGGTATAATAGATGCAGTGTACAGATATATAGTATATACAGCAGTGTACTGATATGTGAGGTATGAGGTATAATAGATGTAGTGTGTACAGATATATAGTATATACAGCAGTGTACTGATATGTGAGGTATGAGGTATAATAGATGCAGTGTGTACAGATATATAATATATACAGCAGTGTACTGATATGTGAGGTATGAGGTATAATAGATGCAGTGTGTACAGATATATAATATATACAGCAGTGTACTGATATGTGAGGTACGAGGTATAATAGATGCAGTGTGTACAGGTATATAGTATATACAGCAGTTTACTGATATGTGAGGTACGAGGTATAATAGATGCAGTGTGTACAGATATATAGTATATACTCAGTGTACTGATATGTGAGGTATGAGGTATAATAGATGCAGTATGTACAGATATATAGTATATACAGCAGTGTACTGATATGTGAGGTATGAGGTATAATAGATGCAGTGTACAGATATATAGTATATACAGCAGTGTACTGATATGTGAGGTACGAGGTATAATAGATGCAGTGTACAGATATATAGTATATACAGCAGTGTACTGATATGTGAGGTACGAGATATAATAGATGCAGTGTGTACAGATATATAGTATATACAGCAGTGTACTGATATGTGAGGTATGAGGTATAATAGATGCAGTGTGTACAGATATATAGTATATACAGCAGAGTACTGATATGTGAGGTATGAGGTATAATAGATGCAGTGTGTACAGATATATATTATATACAGCAGTGTACTGATATGTGAGGTATGAGGTATAATAGATGCAGTGTACAGATATATAGTATATACAGCCGTGTACTGATATGTGAGGTACGAGGTATAAATGATGCAGTGTGTACAGATATATAGTATATACAGCAGTGTACTGATATGTGAGGTACGAGGTATAATAGATGCAGTGTGTACAGATATATAGTATATACAGCAGTGTACTGATATGTGAGGTATGAGGTATAATAGATGCAGTGTGTACAGGTATATAGTATATACAGCAGTGCACTGATATGTGAGGTACGAGGTATAATAGTTCCAGTGTGTACAGATATATAGTATATACAGCAGTGTACTGATATGTGAGGTACGAGGTATAATACTGTAGATGCAGTGTGTACAGATATATAGTATATACAGCAGTGTACTGATATGTGAGGTACGAGGTATAATAGATGCAGTGTGTACAGATATATAGTATATACAGCAGTGTACTGATATGTGAGGTATGAGGTATAATAGATGCAGTGTGTACAGATATATAGTATATACAGCAGTGTACTGATATGTGAGGTACGAGGTATAATAGATGCAGTGTGTACAGGTATATAGTATATACAGCAGTGTACTGATATGTGAGGTATGAGGTATAATAGATGCAGTGTGTACAGATATATAGTATATACAGCAGTGTACTGATATGTGAGGTACGAGGTATAATAGATGCAGTGTGTACAGGTATATAGTATATACAGCAGTGTACTGATATGTGAGGTATGAGGTATAATAGATGCAGTGTGTACAGATATATAGTATATACAGCAGTGTACTGATATGTGAGGTACGAGGTATAATAGATGCAGTGTGTACAGATATATAGTATATACAGCAGTGTACTGATATGTGAGGTACAAGGTATAATAGATGTGGTGTGTACAGATATATAGTATATACAGCAGTGTACTGATATGTGAGGTATGAGGTATAATAGATGCAGTGTGTACAGATATATAGTATATACAGCAGTGTACTGATATGTGAGGTATGAGGTATAATAGATGCAGTGTGTACAGATATACAGTATATACAGCAGTGTACTGATATGTGAGGTATGAGGTATAATAGATGCAGTGTACAGATATATAATATATACAGCAGTGTACTGATATGTGAGGTATGAGGTATAATAGATGCAGTGTGTACAGATATATAGTATATACAGCAGTGTACTGATATGTGAGGTACGAGGTATAATAGATGCAGTGTACAGATATATAGTATATACAGCAGTGTACTGATATGTGAGGTGTGAGGTATAATAGATGCAGTGTGTACAGGTATATAGTATATACAGCAGTGTACTGATATGTGAGGTACGAGGTATAATAGATGCAGTGTGTACAGATATATAGTATATACAGCAGTGTACTGATATGTGAGGTGTGAGGTATAATAGATGCAGTGTGTACAGGTATATAGTATATACAGCAGTGTACTGATATGTGAGGTATGAGGTATAATAGATGCAGTGTGTACAGGTATATAGTATATACAGCAGTGTACTGATATGTGAGGTACGAGGTATAATAGATGCAGTGAGTACAGGTATATAGTATATACAGCAGTGTACTGATATGTGAGGTACGAGGTATAATAGATACAGTGTGCACAGATATATAGTATATACAGCAGTGTACTGATATGTGAGGTACGAGGTATAATAGATGCAGTGTGTACAGATATATAGTATATACAGCAGTGTACTGATATGTGAGGTACGAGGTATAATAGATGCAGTGTGTACAGATATATAGTATATACAGCAGTGTACTGATATGTGAGGTGTGAGGTATAATAGATGCAGTGTGTACAGGTATATAGTATATACAGCAGTGTACTGATATGTGAGGTATGAGGTATAATAGATGCAGTGTGTACAGGTATATAGTATATACAGCAGTGTACTGATATGTGAGGTACGAGGTATAATAGATGCAGTGAGTACAGGTATATAGTATATACAGCAGTGTACTGATCTGTGAGGTACGAGGTATAATAGATGCAGAGTGTACAGATATATAATATATACAGCAGTGTACTGATATGTGAGGTACGAGGTATAATAGATGCAGTGTGTACAGATATATAGTATATACAGTAGTGTACTGATATGTGAGGTACGAGGTATAATAGATGCAGTGTGTACAGATATATAGTATATACAGCAGTGTACAGACATGTGAGGTATGAGGTATAATAGATGCAGTGTGTACAGATACAGTATATACAGCAGTGTACTGATATGTGAGGTACGGGGTATAATAGATGCAGTGTGTACAGATATATAATATATACAGCAGTGTACTGATATGTGAGGTACGAGGTATAATAGATGCAGTGTGTACAGATATATAGTATATACAGCAGTGTACTGATATGTGAGGTGTGAGGTATAATAGATGCAGTGTGTACAGGTATATAGTATATACAGCAGTGTACTGATATGTGAGGTATGAGGTATAATAGATGCAGTGTGTACAGGTATATAGTATATACAGCAGTGTACTGATATGTGAGGTACGAGGTATAATAGATGCAGTGAGTACAGGTATATAGTATATACAGCAGTGTACTGATATGTGAGGTACGAGGTATAATAGATGCAGAGTGTACAGATATATAATATATACAGCAGTGTACTGATATGTGAGGTACGAGGTATAATAGATGCAGTGTGTACAGATATATAGTATATACAGCAGTGTACTGATATGTGAGGTACGAGGTATAATAGATGCAGTGTGTACAGATATATAGTATATACAGCAGTGTACTGATATGTGAGGTGTGAGGTATAATAGATGCAGTGTGTACAGGTATATAGTATATACAGCAGTGTACTGATATGTGAGGTATGAGGTATAATAGATGCAGTGTGTACAGGTATATAGTATATACAGCAGTGTACTGATATGTGAGGTACGAGGTATAATAGATGCAGTGAGTACAGATATATAGTATATACAGCAGTGTACTGATATGAGAGGTACGAGGTATAATAGATGCAGTGTGTACAGATATATAGTATATACAGCAGTGTACTGATATGTGAGGTATGAGGTATAATAGATGCAGTGTGTACAGGTATATAGTATATACAGCAGTGTACTGATATGTGAGGAACGAGGTATAATAGATGCAGAGTGTACAGATATATAATATATACAGCAGTGTACTGATATGTGAGGTATGAGGTATAATAGATGAGGTGTGTACAGATATACAGTATATACAGCAGTGTACTGATATGTGAGGTATGAGGTATAATAGATGCAGTGTGTACAGGTATATAGTATATACAGCAGTGTACTGATATGTGAGGTACGAGGTATAATAGATGCAGAGTGTACAGATATATAATATATACAGCAGTGTACTGATATGTGAGGTACGAGGTATAATAGATGCAGTGTGTACAGATATATAGTATATACAGCAGTGTACTGATATGTGAGGTACGAGGTATAATAGATGCAGTGTGTACAGATATATAGTATATACAGCAGTGTACTGATATGTGAGGTATGAGGTATAATAGATGCAGTGTACAGATATATAGTATATACAGCAGTGTACTGATATGTGAGGTATGAGGTATAATAGATGCAGTGTGTACAGATATATAGTATATACAGCAGTGTACTGATATGTGAGGTATGAGGTATAATAGATGCAGTGTGTACAGATATACAGTATATACAGCAGTGTACTGATATGTGAGGTATGAGGTATAATAGATGCAGTGTGTACAGATATATAGTATATACAGCAGTGTACTGATATGTGAGGTATGAGGTATAATAGATGCAGTGTGTACAGATATATAGTATATACAGCAGTGTACTGATATGTGAGGTATGAGGTATAATAGATGCAGTGTACAGATATATAGTATATACAGCAGTGTACTGATATGTGAGGTACGAGGTATAATAGATGCAGTGTACAGATATATAGTATATACAGCAGTGTACTGATATGTGAGGTATGAGGTATAATAGATGCAGTGTACAGATATATAGTATATACAGCAGTGTACTGATATGTGAGGTATGAGGTATAATAGATGCAGTGTGTACAGATATACAGTATATACAGCAGTGTACTGATATGTGAGGTATGAGGTATAATAGATGCAGTGTGTACAGATATATAGTATATACAGCAGTGTACTGATATGTGAGGTATGAGGTATAATAGATGCAGTGTACAGATATATAGTATATACAGCAGTGTACTGATATGTGAGGTATGAGGTATAATAGATGTAGTGTGTACAGATATATAGTATATACAGCAGTGTACTGATATGTGAGGTATGAGGTATAATAGATGCAGTGTGTACAGATATATAATATATACAGCAGTGTACTGATATGTGAGGTACGAGGTATAATAGATGCAGTGTGTACAGGTATATAGTATATACAGCAGTGTACTGATATGTGAGGTATGAGGAATAATAGATGCAGTGTGTACAGATATATAGTATTTACAGCAGTGTACTGATATGTGAGGTACGAGGTATAATAGATGCAGTGTGTACAGGTATATAGTATATACAGCAGTGTAATGATATGTGAGGTATGAGGTATAATAGATGCAGTGTGTACAGATATATAGTATATACAGCAGTGTACTGATATGTGAGGTATAATAGATGCAGTGTGTACAGATATATAGTATATACAGCAGTGTACTGATATGTGAGGTATGAGGTATAATAGATGCAGTGTACAGATATATAGTATATACAGCAGTGTACTGATATGTGAGGTACGAGGTATAATAGATGCAGTGTGTACAGATATATAGTATATACAGCAGTGTACTGATATGTGAGGTATGAGGTATAATAGATGCAGTGTGTACAGATATATAGTATATACAGCAGTGTACTGATATGTGAGGTACGAGGTATAATAGATGCAGTGTGTACAGATATATAGTATATACAGCAGTGTACAGACATGTGAGGTATGAGGTATAATAGATGCAGTGTGTACAGATACAGTATATACAGCAGTGTACTGATATGTGAGGTATGAGGTATAATAGATGCAGTGTGTACAGATATATAGTATATACAGCAGTGTACTGATATGTGAGGTACGAGGTATAATAGATGCAGTGTGTACAGGTATATAGTATATACAGCAGTGTACTGATATGTGAGGTATGAGGTATAATAGATGCAGTGTGTACAGATATATAGTATATACAGCAGTGTACTGATATGTGAGGTACGAGGTATAATAGATGCAGTGTGTACAGATATATAGTATATACAGCAGTGTACTGATATATGAGGTACGAGGTATAATAGATGTGGTGTGTACAGATATATAGTATATACAGCAGTGTACTGATATGTGAGGTACGAGGTATAATAGATGCAGTGTGTACAGATATATAGTATATACAGCAGTGCACTGATATGTGAGGTACGAGGTATAATAGATGCAGTGTGTACAGATATATAGTATATACAGCAGTGTACTGATATGTGAGGTACGAGGTATAATAGATGCAGTGTGTACAGATATATAGTATATACAGCAGTGTACTGATATGTGAGGTACGAGGTATAATAGATGCAGTGTGTACAGATATATAGTATATACAGTAGTGTACTGATATGTGAGGTACGAGGTATAATAGATGCAGTGTGTACAGGTATATAGTATATACAGCAGTGTACTGATATGTGAGGTATGAGGTATAATAGATGCAGTGTGTACAGATATATAGTATATACAGCAGTGTACTGATATGTGAGGTACGAGGTATAATAGATGCAGTGTGTACAGGTATATAGTATATACAGCAGTGCACTGATATGTGAGGTACGAGGTATAATAGATACAGTGTGTACAGATATATAGTATATACAGCAGTGTACTGATATGTGAGGTATGAGGTATAATAGATGCAGTGTGTACAGATATATAGTATATACAGCAGTGTACTGATATGTGAGGTACGAGGTATAATAGATGCAGTGTGTACAGATATATAGTATATACAGCAGTGTACTGATATGTGAGGTATGAGGTATAATAGATGCAGTGTGTACAGATATATAGTATATACAGCAGTGTACTGATATGTGAGGTATGAGGTATAATAGATGCAGTGTGTACAGATATATAGTATATACAGCAGTGTACTGATATGTGAGGTATGAGGTATAATAGATGCAGTGTACAGATATATAGTATATACAGCAGTGTACTGATATGTGAGGTATGAGGTATAATAGATGTAGTGTGTACAGATATATAGTATATACAGCAGTGTACTGATATGTGAGGTATGAGGTATAATAGATGCAGTGTGTACAGATATATAATATATACAGCAGTGTACTGATATGTGAGGTATGAGGTATAATAGATGCAGTGTGTACAGATATATAATATATACAGCAGTGTACTGATATGTGAGGTACGAGGTATAATAGATGCAGTGTGTACAGGTATATAGTATATACAGCAGTTTACTGATATGTGAGGTACGAGGTATAATAGATGCAGTGTGTACAGATATATAGTATATACTCAGTGTACTGATATGTGAGGTATGAGGTATAATAGATGCAGTATGTACAGATATATAGTATATACAGCAGTGTACTGATATGTGAGGTATGAGGTATAATAGATGCAGTGTACAGATATATAGTATATACAGCAGTGTACTGATATGTGAGGTACGAGGTATAATAGATGCAGTGTACAGATATATAGTATATACAGCAGTGTACTGATATGTGAGGTACGAGATATAATAGATGCAGTGTGTACAGATATATAGTATATACAGCAGTGTACTGATATGTGAGGTATGAGGTATAATAGATGCAGTGTGTACAGATATATAGTATATACAGCAGAGTACTGATATGTGAGGTATGAGGTATAATAGATGCAGTGTGTACAGATATATATTATATACAGCAGTGTACTGATATGTGAGGTATGAGGTATAATAGATGCAGTGTACAGATATATAGTATATACAGCCGTGTACTGATATGTGAGGTACGAGGTATAAATGATGCAGTGTGTACAGATATATAGTATATACAGCAGTGTACTGATATGTGAGGTACGAGGTATAATAGATGCAGTGTGTACAGATATATAGTATATACAGCAGTGTACTGATATGTGAGGTATGAGGTATAATAGATGCAGTGTGTACAGGTATATAGTATATACAGCAGTGCACTGATATGTGAGGTACGAGGTATAATAGTTCCAGTGTGTACAGATATATAGTATATACAGCAGTGTACTGATATGTGAGGTACGAGGTATAATACTGTAGATGCAGTGTGTACAGATATATAGTATATACAGCAGTGTACTGATATGTGAGGTACGAGGTATAATAGATGCAGTGTGTACAGATATATAGTATATACAGCAGTGTACTGATATGTGAGGTATGAGGTATAATAGATGCAGTGTGTACAGATATATAGTATATACAGCAGTGTACTGATATGTGAGGTACGAGGTATAATAGATGCAGTGTGTACAGGTATATAGTATATACAGCAGTGTACTGATATGTGAGGTATGAGGTATAATAGATGCAGTGTGTACAGATATATAGTATATACAGCAGTGTACTGATATGTGAGGTACGAGGTATAATAGATGCAGTGTGTACAGGTATATAGTATATACAGCAGTGTACTGATATGTGAGGTATGAGGTATAATAGATGCAGTGTGTACAGATATATAGTATATACAGCAGTGTACTGATATGTGAGGTACGAGGTATAATAGATGCAGTGTGTACAGATATATAGTATATACAGCAGTGTACTGATATGTGAGGTACAAGGTATAATAGATGTGGTGTGTACAGATATATAGTATATACAGCAGTGTACTGATATGTGAGGTATGAGGTATAATAGATGCAGTGTGTACAGATATATAGTATATACAGCAGTGTACTGATATGTGAGGTATGAGGTATAATAGATGCAGTGTGTACAGATATACAGTATATACAGCAGTGTACTGATATGTGAGGTACGAGGTATAATAGATGCAGTGTGTACAGATATATAGTATATACAGCAGTGTACTGATATGTGAGGTATGAGGTATAATAGATGCAGTGTACAGATATATAATATATACAGCAGTGTACTGATATGTGAGGTATGAGGTATAATAGATGCAGTGTGTACAGATATATAGTATATACAGCAGTGTACTGATATGTGAGGTACGAGGTATAATAGATGCAGTGTACAGATATATAGTA
Source organism: Bufo bufo (assembly GCF_905171765.1). Taxonomy (NCBI): domain Eukaryota; kingdom Metazoa; phylum Chordata; class Amphibia; order Anura; family Bufonidae; genus Bufo; species Bufo bufo. The sequence goes on along the minus strand of NC_053392.1, from coordinate 5,268,242 downwards.
TATACAGCAGTGTACTGATATGTGAGGTGTGAGGTATAATAGATGCAGTGTGTACAGGTATATAGTATATACAGCAGTGTACTGATATGTGAGGTACGAGGTATAATAGATGCAGTGTGTACAGATATATAGTATATACAGCAGTGTACTGATATGTGAGGTGTGAGGTATAATAGATGCAGTGTGTACAGGTATATAGTATATACAGCTGTGTACTGATATGTGAGGTATGAGGTATAATAGATGCAGTGTGTACAGGTATATAGTATATACAGCAGTGTACTGATATGTGAGGTACGAGGTATAATAGATGCAGTGAGTACAGGTATATAGTATATACAGCAGTGTACTGATATGTGAGGTACGAGGTATAATAGATACAGTGTGCACAGATATATAGTATATACAGCAGTGTACTGATATGTGAGGTACGAGGTATAATAGATGCAGTGTGTACAGATATATAGTATATACAGCAGTGTACTGATATGTGAGGTACGAGGTATAATAGATGCAGTGTGTACAGATATATAGTATATACAACAGTGTACTGATATGTGAGGTGTGAGGTATAATAGATGCAGTGTGTACAGGTATATAGTATATACAGCAGTGTACTGATATGTGAGGTATGAGGTATAATAGATGCAGTGTGTACAGGTATATAGTATATACAGCAGTGTACTGATATGTGAGGTACGAGGTATAATAGATGCAGTGAGTACAGGTATATAGTATATACAGCAGTGTACTGATCTGTGAGGTACGAGGTATAATAGATGCAGAGTGTACAGATATATAATATATACAGCAGTGTACTGATATGTGAGGTACGAGGTATAATAGATGCAGTGTGTACAGATATATAGTATATACAGCAGTGTACTGATATGTGAGGTACGAGGTATAATAGATGCAGTGTGTACAGATATATAGTATATACAGCAGTGTACAGACATGTGAGGTATGAGGTATAATAGATGCAGTGTGTACAGATACAGTATATACAGCAGTGTACTGATATGTGAGGTACGGGGTATAATAGATGCAGTGTGTACAGATATATAATATATACAGCAGTGTACTGATATGTGAGGTACGAGGTATAATAGATGCAGTGTGTACAGATATATAGTATATACAGCAGTGTACTGATATGTGAGGTGTGAGGTATAATAGATGCAGTGTGTACAGGTATATAGTATATACAGCAGTGTACTGATATGTGAGGTACGAGGTATAATAGATGCAGTGTGTACAGATATATAGTATATACAGCAGTGTACTGATATGTGAGGTGTGAGGTATAATAGATGCAGTGTGTACAGGTATATAGTATATACAGCAGTGTACTGATATGTGAGGTATGAGGTATAATAGATGCAGTGTGTACAGGTATATAGTATATACAGCAGTGTACTGATATGTGAGGTACGAGGTATAATAGATGCAGTGAGTACAGGTATATAGTATATACAGCAGTGTACTGATATGTGAGGTACGAGGTATAATAGATGCAGAGTGTACAGATATATAATATATACAGCAGTGTACTGATATGTGAGGTACGAGGTATAATAGATGCAGTGTGTACAGATATATAGTATATACAGCAGTGTACTGATATGTGAGGTACGAGGTATAATAGATGCAGTGTGTACAGATATATAGTATATACAGCAGTGTACTGATATGTGAGGTGTGAGGTATAATAGATGCAGTGTGTACAGGTATATAGTATATACAGCAGTGTACTGATATGTGAGGTATGAGGTATAATAGATGCAGTGTGTACAGGTATATAGTATATACAGCAGTGTACTGATATGTGAGGTACGAGGTATAATAGATGCAGTGAGTACAGATATATAGTATATACAGCAGTGTACTGATATGAGAGGTACGAGGTATAATAGATGCAGTGTGTACAGATATATAGTATATACAGCAGTGTACTGATATGTGAGGTATGAGGTATAATAGATGCAGTGTGTACAGGTATATAGTATATACAGCAGTGTACTGATATGTGAGGAACGAGGTATAATAGATGCAGAGTGTACAGATATATAATATATACAGCAGTGTACTGATATGTGAGGTATGAGGTATAATAGATGAGGTGTGTACAGATATACAGTATATACAGCAGTGTACTGATATGTGAGGTATGAGGTATAATAGATGCAGTGTGTACAGGTATATAGTATATACAGCAGTGTACTGATATGTGAGGTACGAGGTATAATAGATGCAGAGTGTACAGATATATAATATATACAGCAGTGTACTGATATGTGAGGTACGAGGTATAATAGATGCAGTGTGTACAGATATATAGTATATACAGCAGTGTACTGATATGTGAGGTACGAGGTATAATAGATGCAGTGTGTACAGATATATAGTATATACAGCAGTGTACTGATATGTGAGGTATGAGGTATAATAGATGCAGTGTACAGATATATAGTATATACAGCAGTGTACTGATATGTGAGGTATGAGGTATAATAGATGCAGTGTGTACAGATATATAGTATATACAGCAGTGTACTGATATGTGAGGTATGAGGTATAATAGATGCAGTGTGTACAGATATACAGTATATACAGCAGTGTACTGATATGTGAGGTATGAGGTATAATAGATGCAGTGTGTACAGATATATAGTATATACAGCAGTGTACTGATATGTGAGGTATGAGGTATAATAGATGCAGTGTGTACAGATATATAGTATATACAGCAGTGTACTGATATGTGAGGTATGAGGTATAATAGATGCAGTGTACAGATATATAGTATATACAGCAGTGTACTGATATGTGAGGTACGAGGTATAATAGATGCAGTGTACAGATATATAGTATATACAGCAGTGTACTGATATGTGAGGTATGAGGTATAATAGATGCAGTGTACAGATATATAGTATATACAGCAGTGTACTGATATGTGAGGTATGAGGTATAATAGATGCAGTGTGTACAGATATACAGTATATACAGCAGTGTACTGATATGTGAGGTATGAGGTATAATAGATGCAGTGTGTACAGATATATAGTATATACAGCAGTGTACTGATATGTGAGTTATGAGGTATAATAGATGCAGTGTACAGATATATAGTATATACAGCAGTGTACTGATATGTGAGGTATGAGGTATAATAGATGTAGTGTGTACAGATATATAGTATATACAGCAGTGTACTGATATGGGAGGTATGAGGTATAATAGATGCAGTGTGTACAGATATATAATATATACAGCAGTGTACTGATATGTGAGGTACGAGGTATAATAGATGCAGTGTGTACAGATATACAGTATATACAGCAGTGTACTGATATGTGAGGTATGAGGTATAATAGATGCAGTGTGTACAGATATATAGTATATACAGCAGTGTACTGATATGTGAGGTATGAGGTATAATAGATGCAGTGTACAGATATATAGTATATACAGCAGTGTACTGATATGTGAGGTATGAGGTATAATAGATGTAGTGTGTACAGATATATAGTATATACAGCAGTGTACTGATATGTGAGGTATGAGGTATAATAGATGCAGTGTGTACAGATATATAATATATACAGCAGTGTACTGATATGTGAGGTACGAGGTATAATAGATGCAGTGTGTACAGGTATATAGTATATACAGCAGTGTACTGATATGTGAGGTATGAGGAATAATAGATGCAGTGTGTACAGATATATAGTATTTACAGCAGTGTACTGATATGTGAGGTACGAGGTATAATAGATGCAGTGTGTACAGGTATATAGTATATACAGCAGTGTAATGATATGTGAGGTATGAGGTATAATAGATGCAGTGTGTACAGATATATAGTATATACAGCAGTGTACTGATATGTGAGGTATAATAGATGCAGTGTGTACAGATATATAGTATATACAGCAGTGTACTGATATGTGAGGTATGAGGTATAATAGATGCAGTGTACAGATATATAGTATATACAGCAGTGTACTGATATGTGAGGTACGAGGTATAATATATGCAGTGTGTACAGATATATAGTATATACAGCAGTGTACTGATATGTGAGGTATGAGGTATAATAGATGCAGTGTGTACAGATATATAGTATATACAGCAGTGTACTGATATGTGAGGTACGAGGTATAATAGATGCAGTGTGTACAGATATATAGTATATACAGCAGTGTACAGACATGTGAGGTATGAGGTATAATAGATGCAGTGTGTACAGATACAGTATATACAGCAGTGTACTGATATGTGAGGTACGGGGCATAATAGATGCAGTGTGTACAGATATATAATATATACAGCAGTGTACTGATATGTGAGGTACAAGGTATAATAGATGCAGTGTGTACAGATATATAGTATATACAGCAGTGTACTGATATGTGAGGTGTGAGGTATAATAGATGCAGTGTGTACAGGTATATAGTATATACAGCAGTGTACTGATATGTGAGGTGTGAGGTATAATAGATGTAGTGTGTACAGATATATAGTATATACAGCAGTGTACTGATATGTGAGGTATGAGGTATAATAGATGTAGTGTGTACAGATATATAGTATATACAGCAGTGTACTGATATGTGAGGTACGAGGTATAATAGATGCAGTGTGTACAGATATATAGTATATACAGCAGTGTACTGATATGTGAGGTGTGAGGTATAATAGATGCAGTGTGTACAGGTATATAGTATATACAGCAGTGTACTGATATGTGAGGTGTGAGGAATAATAGATGTAGTGTGTACAGATATATAGTATATACAGCAGTGTACTGATATGTGAGGTATGAGGTATAATAGATGTAGTGTGTACAGATATATAGTATATACAGCAGTGTACTGATATGTGAGGTACGAGGTATAATAGATGCAGTGTGTACAGATATATAGTATATACAGCAGTGTACTGATATGTGAGGTACGAGGTATAATAGATGCAGTGTGTACAGATATATTGTATATACAGCAGTGTACTGATATGTGAGGTACGAGGTATAATAGACGCAGTGTGTACAGATATATAGTATATACAGCAGTGTACTGATATGTGAGGTATGAGGTATAATAGATGCAGTGTGTACAGATATATTGTATATACAGCAGTGTACTGATATGTGAGGTACGAGGTATAATAGACGCAGTGTGTACAGATATACAGTATATACAGCAGTGTACTGATATGGGAGGTACAAGGTATAATAGATGCAGTGTGTTCAGATATATAGTATATACAGCAGTGTACTGATATGTGAGGTACGAGGTATAATAGATGCAGTGTGTATAGATATAGTATATACAGCAGTGTACTGATATGTGAGGTATGAGGTATAATAGATGCAGTGTACAGATATATAGTATATACAGCAGTGTACTGATATATGAGGTATAATAGACGCAGTGTGTACAGATATAGTATATACAGCAGTGTACTGATATGTGAGGTATGAGGTATAATAGATGCAGTGTACAGATATATAGTATATACAGCAGTGTACTGATATGTGAGGTACGAGGTATAATAGATGCAGTGCGTACAGATATATAGTATATACAGCAGTGTACTGATATGTGAGGTACGAGGTATAATAGATGCAGTGTGTACAGATATATAGTATATACAGCAGTGTACTGATATGTGAGGTATGAGGTATAATAGATGCAGTGTGTATAGATATATAGTATATACAGCAGTGTACTGATATGTGAGGTACGAGGTATAATAGATGCAGTGTGTACAGATATATAGTATATACAGCAGTGTACTGATATGTGAGGTACGAGGTATAATAGATGCAGTGTACAGATATATAGTATATACAGCAGTGTACTGATATGTGAGGTACGAGATATAATAGATGCAGTGTGTACAGATATATAGTATATACAGCAGTGTACTGATATGTGAGGACGAGGTATAATAGATGCAGTGTGTACAGATATATAGTATATACAGCAGTGTACTGATATGTGAGGTATGAGGTATAATAGATGCAGTGTGTACAGATATATAGTATATACAGCAGTGTACTGATATGTGAGGTACGAGGTATAATAGATGCAGTGTACAGGTATATAGTATATACAGCAGTGTACTGATATGTGAGGTACGAGGTATAATAGATACAGTGTGCACAGATATATAGTATATACAGCAGTGTGCTGATATGTGAGGTACGAGGTATAATAGATGCAGTGTGTACAGATATATAGTATATACAGCAGTGTACTGATAGGTGAGGTACGAGATATAATAGATGCAGTGTGTACAGATATATAGTATATACAGCAGTGTACTGATATGTGAGGTATGAGGTATAATAGATGCAGTGTGTACAGATATATAGTATATACAGCAGTGTACTGATATGTGAGGTATGAGGTATAATAGATGCAGTGTGTACAGATATATAGTATATACAGCAGTGTACTGATATGTGAGGTACGAGGTATAATAGATGCAGTGTACAGGTATATAGTATATACAGCAGTGTACTGATATGTGAGGTACGAGGTATAATAGATACAGTGTGCACAGATATATAGTATATACAGCAGTGTGCTGATATGTGAGGTACGAGGTATAATAGATGCAGTGTGTACAGATATATAGTATATACAGCAGTGTACTGATAGGTGAGGTACGAGGTATAATAGATGCATTGTGTACAGATATATAGTATATACAGCAGTGTACTGATATGTGAAGTACGAGGTATAATAGTTCCAGTGTGTACAGATATATAGTATATACAGCAGTGTACTGATATGTGAGGTACGAGGTATAATAGATGCAGTGTGTACAGATATATAGTATATACAGCAGTGTACTGATATGTGAGGTACGAGGTATAATAGATGCAGTGTGTACAGATATATAGTATATACAGCAGTGTACTGATATGTGAGGTGTGAGGTATAATAGATGCAGTGTGTACAGGTATATAGTATATACAGCAGTGTACTGATATGTGAGGTATGAGGTATAATAGATGCAGTGTGTACAGGTATATAGTATATACAGCAGTGTACTGATATGTGAGGTACGAGGTATAATAGATGCAGTGAGTACAGGTATATAGTATATACAGCAGTGTACTGATATGTGAGGTACGAGGTATAATAGATGCAGAGTGTACAGATATATAATATATACAGCAGTGTACTGATATGTGAGGTACGAGGTATAATAGATGCAGTGTGTACAGATATATAGTATATACAGCAGTGTACTGATATGTGAGGTGTGAGGTATAATAGATGCAGTGTGTACAGGTATATAGTATATACAGCAGTGTACTGATATGTGAGGTATGAGGTATAATAGATGCAGTGTGTACAGGTATATAGTAGGGTTGTCCCGATACCACTTTTTTAGGACCGAGTACAAGTACCGATACTTTTTTTCAAGTAGTCACCGATACCGAATACCGATACTTTTTTTAAATGTCATGTGACCGTTTTGGGGGATCTGTGGATCTGTGGATGACGCACTGTCATGTGGGGGATCTGTGGATGGTGCTGTTATGGGGGACCTGTGGATGGCACTGTTATGGGGGATCTGTGGATGGCACTGTTATGGGGATCTGTGGATGGCACTGTTATGGGGGATCTGTGGATGGCACTGTTATGGGGGATCTGTGGATGGCACTGTTATGGGGGATCTGTGGATGGCACTGTTATGGGGGATCTGTGGATGGCACTGTTATGGGGGATCTGTGGATGGCGCTGTTATGGGGATCTGTGGATGGTGCTGTTATGGGGGATCTGTGGATGGCACTGTTATGGGGATCTGTGGATGGCACTGTTATGGGGATCTGTGGATGGCACTGTTATGGGGGATCTGTGGATGGCACTGTTATGGGGGATCTGTGGATGGCACTGTTATGGGGATCTGTGGATGGTACTGCTATGGGGTGGGATATCTGTGGATGGCATTGTTATGGGGTGGGGGGATCTGAGGATGGAACTGTTATGGGGAGGATCTGTGGATGACACTGCTATATGTCATCCACAGATCCCCCTCATAACAGTGTCCCCCAATACACCGGGCCTCTGCTCACCGAAGTATTTATAAACGTGAATCCTTATCCTGTTGTTAAGTTGAACTAACGCTGCCCTCTCCCATGTTCCCCTGTATCCCCACAGCACTTACTTAAGCTTCCATAGCAGGCAGAGCGGACGGCACCAGTAACGTCACTCACTGACGTCGCGCGCCTGCTCCGCCTGCTTCACTCATAAAGTGGGCGGAGCAGGCGCTCTACGTCAGTGAGTGACATTACTGCTGCCGTCTGCTCTGCCTGCTATGGAAGCTTAAGTAAGTGCTGTGGGGATACAGGGGAACATGGGAGAGGGCAGCGTTAGTTCAACTTAACAACAGGATAAGGATTCACGTTTATAAATACTTCGGTGAGCGGCGGGGCCCGGTGTAAGAGTACAGTGACTGCACCGGGCCCCGCCCATAGTTACGCCCATAGTATTCTATTTATGTATCGGGGCGGGGTATCGGCGGCTGAGTACCGCCGAGAAAACTCGGAATCGGTCCCGATACCGATACTAGTATCGGTATCGGGACAACCCTAGTATATAGTATATACAGCAGTGTACTGATATGTGAGGTACGAGGTATAATAGATGCAGTGAGTACAGGTATATAGTATATACAGCAGTGTACTGATATGTGAGGTACGAGGTATAATAGATGTAGTGTGTACAGGTATATAGTATATACAGCAGTGTACTGATATGTGAGGTACGAGGTATAATAGATGCAGAGTGTACAGATATATAATATATACAGCAGTGTACTGATATGTGAGGTACGAGGTATAATAGATGCAGTGTGTACAGATATATAGTATATACAGCAGTGTACTGATATGTGAGGTACGGGGTATAATAGATGCAGTGTGTACAGATATATAATATATACAGCAGTGTACTGATATGTGAGGTACGAGGTATAATAGATGCAGTGTGTACAGATATATAGTATATACAGCAGTGTACTGATATGTGAGGTGTGAGGTATAATAGATGCAGTGTACAGATATATAATATATACAGCAGTGTACTGATATGTGAGGTGTGAGGTATAATAGATGCAGTGTGTACAGGTATATAGTATATACAGCAGTGTACTGATATGTGAGGTACGAGGTATAATAGATGCAGTGTGTACAGATATATAGTATATACAGCAGTGTACTGATATGTGAGGTGTGAGGTATAATAGATGCAGTGTGTACAGGTATATAGTATATACAGCAGTGTACTGATATGTGAGGTATGAGGTATAATAGATGCAGTGTGTACAGGTATATAGTATATACAGCAGTGTACTGATATGTGAGGTACGAGGTATAATAGATGCAGTGAGTACAGGTATATAGTATATACAGCAGTGTACTGATATGTGAGGTACGAGGTATAATAGATGCAGAGTGTACAGATATATAATATATACAGCAGTGTACTGATATGTGAGGTACGAGGTATAATAGATGCAGTGTGTACAGATATATAGTATATACAGCAGTGTACTGATATGTGAGGTACGAGGTATAATAGATGCAGTGTGTACAGATATATAGTATATACAGCAGTGTACTGATATGTGAGGTACGAGGTATAATAGATGCAGTGTGTACAGATATATAGTATATACAGCAGTGTACTGATATGTGAGGTGTGAGGTATAATAGATGCAGTGTGTACAGGTATATAGTATATACAGCAGTGTACTGATATGTGAGGTATGAGGTATAATAGATGCAGTGTGTACAGGTATATAGTATATACAGCAGTGTACTGATATGTGAGGTACGAGGTATAATAGATGCAGTGAGTACAGGTATATAGTATATACAGCAGTGTACTGATATGTGAGGTACGAGGTATAATAGATGCAGAGTGTACAGATATATAATATATACAGCAGTGTACTGATATGTGAGGTACGAGGTATAATAGATGCAGTGTGTACAGATATATAGTATATACAGCAGTGTACTGATATGTGAGGTACGAGGTATAATAGATGCAGTGTGTACAGATATATAGTATATACAGCAGTGTACTGATATGTGAGGTATGAGGTATAATAGATGCAGTGTACAGATATATAGTATATACAGCAGTGTACTGATATGTGAGGTATGAGGTATAATAGATGCAGTGTGTACAGATATATAGTATATACAGCAGTGTACTGATATGTGAGGTATGAGGTATAATAGATGCAGTGTGTACAGATATATAGTATATACAGCAGTGTACTGGTATGTGAGGTATGAGGTATAATAGATGCAGTGTGTACAGATATATAGTATATACAGCAGTGTACTGGTATGTGAGGTATGAGGTATAATAGATGCAGTGTACAGATATATAGTATATACAGCAGTGTACTGATATGTGAGGTAGGAGGTATAATAGATGCAGTGTGTACAGATATACAGTATATACAGCAGTGTACTGATATGTGAGGTATGAGGTATAATAGATGCAGTGTGTACAGATATATAGTATATACAGCAGTGTACTGATATGTGAGGTACGAGGTATAATAGATGCAGTGTACAGATATATAGTATATACAGCAGTGTACTGATATGTGAGGTACGAGGTATAATAGATGCAGTGTGTACAGATATATAGTATATACAGCAGTGTACTGATATGTGAGGTATGAGGTATAATAGATGCAGTGTGTACAGATATATAGTATATACAGCAGTGTACTGATATGTGAGGTATGAGGTATAATAGATGCAGTGTACAGATATATAGTATATACAGCAGTGTACTGATATGTGAGGTACGAGGTATAATAGATGCAGTGTACAGATATATAGTATATACAGCAGTGTACTGATATGTGAGGTATGAGGTATAATAGATGCAGTGTACAGATATATAGTATATACAGCAGTGTACTGATATGTGAGGTATGAGGTATAATAGATGCAGTGTGTACAGATATACAGTATATACAGCAGTGTACTGATATGTGAGGTATGAGGTATAATAGATGCAGTGTGTACAGATATATAGTATATACAGCAGTGTACTGATATGTGAGGTATGAGGTATAATAGATGCAGTGTACAGATATATAGTATATACAGCAGTGTACTGATATGTGAGGTATGAGGTATAATAGATGTAGTGTGTACAGATATATAGTATATACAGCAGTGTTCTGATATGTGAGGTATGAGGTATAATAGATGCAGTGTGTACAGATATATAATATATACAGCAGTGTACTGATATGTGAGGTACGAGGTATAATAGATGCAGTGTGTACAGGTATATAGTATATACAGCAGTGTACTGATATGTGAGGTATGAGGTATAATAGATGCAGTGTGTACAGATATATAGTATATACAGCAGTGTACTGATATGTGAGGTACGAGGTATAATAGATGCAGTGTGTACAGATATATAGTATATACAGCAGTGTACTGATATGTGAGGTATGAGGTATAATAGATGCAGTGTACAGATATATAGTATATACAGCAGTGTACTGATATGTGAGGTATAATAGATGCAGTGTGTACAGATATATAGTATATACAGCAGTGTACTGATATGTGAGGTATGAGGTATAATAGATGCAGTGTACAGATATATAGTATATACAGCAGTGTACTGATATGTGAGGTATGAGGTATAATAGATGTAGTGTGTACAGATATATAGTATATACAGCAGTGTTCTGATATGTGAGGTATGAGGTATAATAGATGCAGTGTGTACAGATATATAATATATACAGCAGTGTACTGATATGTGAGGTACGAGGTATAATAGATGCAGTGTGTACAGGTATATAGTATATACAGCAGTGTACTGATATGTGAGGTATGAGGTATAATAGATGCAGTGTGTACAGATATATAGTATATACAGCAGTGTACTGATATGTGAGGTACGAGGTATAATAGATGCAGTGTGTACAGATATATAGTATATACAGCAGTGTACTGATATGTGAGGTATGAGGTATAATAGATGCAGTGTGTACAGATATATAGTATATACAGCAGTGTACTGATATGTGAGGTACGAGGTATAATAGACGCAGTGTGTACAGATATATAGTATATACAGCAGTGTACTGATATGTGAGGTATGAGGTATAATAGATGCAGTGTACAGATATATAGTATATACAGCAGTGTACTGATATGTGAGGTACGAGGTATAATAGATGCAGTGTGTACAGATATATAGTATATACAGCAGTGTACTGATATGTGAGGTATGAGGTATAATAGATGCAGTGTGTACAGATATATAGTATATACAGCAGTGTACTGATATGTGAGGTACGAGGTATAATAGATGCAGTGTGTACAGATATATAGTATATACAGCAGTGTACAGACATGTGAGGTATGAGGTATAATAGATGCAGTGTGTACAGATATATAATATATACAGCAGTGTACTGATATGTGAGGTACAAGGTATAATAGATGCAGTGTGTACAGATATATAGTATATACAGCAGTGTACTGATATGTGAGGTGTGAGGTATAATAGATGCAGTGTGTACAGGTATATAGTATATACAGCAGTGTACTGATATGTGAGGTGTGAGGTATAATAGATGTAGTGTGTACAGATATATAGTATATACAGCAGTGTACTGATATGTGAGGTATGAGGTATAATAGATGTAGTGTGTACAGATATATAGTATATACAGCAGTGTACTGATATGTGAGGTACGAGGTATAATAGATGCAGTGTGTACAGATATATAGTATATACAGCAGTGTACTGATATGTGAGGTGTGAGGTATAATAGATGCAGTGTGTACAGGTATATAGTATATACAGCAGTGTACTGATATGTGAGGTACGAGGTATAATAGATGCAGTGTGTACAGATATATTGTATATACAGCAGTGTACTGATATGTGAGGTACGAGGTATAATAGACGCAGTGTGTACAGATATATAGTATATACAGCAGTGTACTGATATGTGAGGTATGAGGTATAATAGATGCAGTGTGTACAGATATACTGTATATACAGCAGTGTACTGATATGTGAGGTACGAGGTATAATAGACGCAGTGTGTACAGATATACAGTATATACAGCAGTGTACTGATATGGGAGGTACAAGGTATAATAGATGCAGTGTGTTCAGATATATAGTATATACAGCAGTGTACTGATATATGAGGTATAATAGACGCAGTGTGTACAGATATAGTATATACAGCAGTGTACTGATATGTGAGGTATGAGGTATAATAGATGCAGTGTACAGATATATAGTATATACAGCAGTGTACTGATATGTGAGGTACGAGGTATAATAGATGCAGTGCGTACAGATATATAGTATATACAGCAGTGTACTGATATGTGAGGTACGAGGTATAATAGATGCAGTGTGTACAGATATATAGTATATACAGCAGTGTACTGATATGTGAGGTACGAGGTATAATAGATGCAGTGTGTACAGATATATAGTATATACAGCAGTGTACTGATATGTGAGGTACGAGGTATAATAGATGCAGTGTACAGATATATAGTATATACAGCAGTGTACTGATATGTGAGGTACGAGGTATAATAGATGCAGTGTGTACAGATATATAGTATATACAGCAGTGTACTGATATGTGAGGTACGAGATATAATATATGCAGTGTGTACAGATATATAGTATATACAGCAGTGTACTGATATGTGAGGTATGAGGTATAATAGATGCAGTGTGTACAGATATATAGTATATACAGCAGTGTACTGATATGTGAGGTATGAGGTATAATAGATGCAGTGTGTACAGATATATAGTATATACAGCAGTGTACTGATATGTGAGGTACGAGGTATAATAGATGCAGTGTACAGGTATATAGTATATACAGCAGTGTACTGATATGTGAGGTACGAGGTATAATAGATACAGTGTGCACAGATATATAGTATATACAGCAGTGTGCTGATATGTGAGGTACGAGGTATAATAGATGCAGTGTGTACAGATATATAGTATATACAGCAGTGTACTGATAGGTGAGGTACGAGGTATAATAGATGCATTGTGTACAGATATATAGTATATACAGCAGTGTACTGATATGTGAAGTACGAGGTATAATAGTTCCAGTGTGTACAGATATATAGTATATACAGCAGTGTACTGATATGTGAGGTACGAGGTATAATAGATGCAGTGTGTACAGATATATAGTATATACAGCAGTGTACTGATATGTGAGGTACGAGGTATAATAGATGCAGTGTGTACAGATATATAGTATATACAGCAGTGTACTGATATGTGAGGTACGAGGTATAATAGATGCAGTGTGTACAGATATATAGTATATACAGCAGTGTACTGATATGTGAGGTATGAGGTATAATAGATGCAGTGTGTACAGATATATAGTATATACAGCAGTGTACTGATATGTGAGGTACGAGGTATAATAGATACAGTGTGTACAGATATTTAGTATATACAGCAGTGTATTGATATGTGAGGTATGAGGTATAATAGATGCAGTGTGTACAGGTATATAGTATATACAGCAGTGTACTGATATGTGAGGTATGAGGTATAATAGATGCAGTGTGTACAGGTATATAGTATATACAGCAGTGTACTGATATGTGAGGTACGAGGTATAATAGATACACTATGTACAGGTATCTAGTATATACAGCAGTGTACTGATATGTGAGGTATGAGGTATAATAGATGCAGTGTGTACAGATATATAGTATATACAGCAGTGTACTGATATGTGAGGTATGAGGTATAATAGATGTAGTGTGCACAGATATATAGTATATACAGCAGTGTACTGATATGTGAGGTACGAGGTATAATAGATGCAGTGTGTACAGATATATAGTATATACAGCAGTGTACTGATATGTGAGGTATGAGGTATAATAGATGCACTATGTACAGGTATCTAGTATATACAGCAGTGTACTGATATGTGAGGTATGAGGTATAATAGATGCAGTGTGTACAGATATATAGTATATACAGCAGTGTACTGATATGTGAGGTACGAGGTATAATAGATGCAGTGTGTACAGATATATAGTATATACAGCAGTGTACTGATATGTGAGGTACGGGGTATAATAGATGCACTATGTACAGGTATCTAGTATATACAGCAGTGTACTGATATGTGAGGTATGAGGTATAATAGATGCAGTGTGTACAGATATATAGTATATACAGCAGTGTACTGATATGTGAGGTACGAGGTATAATAGATGCAGTGTGTACAGATATATAGTATATACAGCAGTGCACTGATATGTGAGGTACGAGGTATAATAGATGCAGTGTGTACAGATATATAGTATATACAGCAGTGTACTGATATGTGAGGTATGAGGTATAATAGATGCAGTGTGTACAGATATATAGTATATACAGCAGTGTACTGATATGTGAGGTATGAGGAATAATAGATGCAGTGTGTACAGATATATAGTATATACAGCAGTGTACTGATATGTGAGGTACGAGGTATAATAGATACAGTGTGTACAGATATATAGTATATACAGCAGTGTACTGATATGTGAGGTACGAGGTATAATAGATGCACTATGTACAGGTATCTAGTATATACAGCAGTGTATTGATATGTGAGGTATGAGGTATAATAGATGCAGTGTGTACAGGTATATAGTATATACAGCAGTGTACTGATATGTGAGGTATGAGGTATAATAGATGCAGTGTGTTACAGATATATAGTATATACAGCAGTGTACTGATATGTGAGGTATGAGGTATAATAGATGCACTATGTACAGGTATCTAGTATATACAGCAGTGTACTGATATGTGAGGTATGAGGTATAATAGACGCAGTGTGTACAGATATATAGTATATACAGCAGTGTACTGATATGTGAGGTATGAGGTATAATAGATGCACTATGTACAGGTATCTAGTATATACAGCAGTGTACTGATATGTGAGGTATGAGGTATAATAGACGCAGTGTGTACAGATATATAGTATATACAGCAGTGTACTGATATGTGAGGTATGAGGTATAATAGATGCACTATGTACAGGTATCTAGTATATACAGCAGTGTACTGATATGTGAGGTATGAGGTATAATAGATGCAGTGTGTACAGGTATATAGTATATACAGCAGTGTACTGATATGTGAGGTACGAGGTATAATAGATGCAGTGTGTACAGGTATATAGTATATACAGCAGTGTACTGATATGTGAGGTACGAGGTATAATAGATGCACTATGTACAGGTATCTAGTATATACAGCAGTGTACTGATATGTGAGTTACGAGGTATAATAGATGCAGTGTGTACAGATATACAGTATATACAGCAGTGTACTGATATGTGAGGTATGAGGTATAATAGATGCAGTGTGTTACAGATATATAGTATATACAGCAGTGTACTGATATGTGAGGTACGAGGTATAATAGATGCAGTGTGTACAGATATATAGTATATACAGCAGTGTACTGATATGTGAGGTATGAGGTATAATAGATGCACTATGTACAGGTATCTAGTATATACAGCAGTGTACTGATATGTGAGGTATGAGGTATAATAGATGCAGTGTGTACAGATATATAGTATATACAGCAGTGTACTGATATGTGAGGTATGAGGTATAATAGATGCAGTGTGTACAGGTATATAGTATATACAGCAGTGTACTGATATGTGAGGTACGAGGTATAATAGATGCACTATGTACAGGTATATATATAATTGCAAAACAAATGATGAAGTTACAAAATAATACCCAAAATGTACCACACGGTGGTGCTAACACACCCCTATCTGATCAGCACAGTGTGACTTAGTTACTTATGACAACCAGTGTCATACTTTTAACAAACAGACCAATAGTTTATATACCAGGAGAAACTTAGGATCTTCTGTTTATCAAACCGGCTATAGCAATAAAACACGGATTATACAGGAAAATAACTGTTATCCCTTGACTCTGTTTTCCTATGACCAATCAAAAATATATGATATTAATATGATAAAATATTCAGCTCGGCAATCAGACTAAGGAAAATAACTTCCCAAGGATATGATCCTCTTTTCAAATAATGTCAGATCTTCCATTAACAATATGCATCTTTGCTAAGAGAATAATCAGCATTATGGAGGCGTCAGGCGCCTAACACTATATATTCCCACAGTATGGGGACTCTTGGTTATATACTGAGAGAAATATCTTATTAATATCACGAGTAGTAAACAAAATATACGTTACCGGGTCAAAGGTAGACAGAGTTCAGATGGGACCAGTTCTGAAGAATTTTCCTAGTAATCCAAAAAATAATCCAAGTTTCTTCTGGTAAAGTTTTCTTTTTGATTGAATGAATGGATGGATGGATCTATGGCTTAATATGGATCTCTGGATCCCCTTGCTGCTCCGCACACGAGTAATTATTCCCCCCCTTATCTAAGAATCATCCCCTTTAGATTAGGGATTCCCAATCAGGTAAGGTGGGTGTATTCGCATGCTAATAACACCATGATGTCATATTAACTCCTAATATGGTATAGAACAAATAATGAAATAATATAATATTGTCCATCTGCGTCCAGATGGCACTGCGGTACTGCAGATGAAAATCGCAACTTTTAAGCATTAAAATTAAATATCTAATAATACGTTCACATGACCTCCTTGACCTTCTTAATATACATCATTGAGGAAGGTCTTTTCCTGACACTTTTAATTACCTATATCCTGGACTTGTTGTAGTTGCCTGTCTTCTCCTATCTTTTTGAAATATAGGTTCACTTAAAAAAAATAATTATATAACAGCTTTGATGCTTGGCATCGGAACTTGTACTTTTCACTTATCTACATCCATGAATAACTATTGTTTTGAAATAACATTTACTCTACTCAGAAATCCAATTAACATAAACTTACTTCAATGTTTCTGTACCTTCTACAATACCTTCTAAATGATAAATACATGGTATAACATATAGGTAATTCAAAGAAGAGGCAGCACTCCAGGATAAGGTGAAAAACGACCCGCTTTATTTCCCCTGTGCAACGTTTCAACTGCTCATTGCAGTCTTTCTCAAGCATAACATATATATATATATATAAATGGATGCATTGTTACACATAGATAACACATTATATGAATTATTGATTAAAATATGTTGTAAACTAAATATACCATACAGATATATATATAATATAATTATGAATATATAAATTGAACCTCACACAGCAGGTGTGCCTCAAGGATATGAATCCTTATCACGTCATCGCTTTATGAAACAACCTTGTTCCCTCCAGACAGACATGTCTTAGGAAGTTGGTATACTCCCCATAGATAAACCCATATCCTTAGCAATAACTTTTAAATACAATGTCCGTTTATGTTCACAATTATTTTTATATAAACTGAACTTGCCATGAACTCATCTTGGCTTCCTCAGCCACATAATAGAACTTTGGTTCAGGCTGATTTTATTCTTAAAGGCAATGAGATGAGCATTCATTTTGATTATAATGTCATTAGATAATATTGTATACGTATGAAAATGCACAGCAAACTGCATAACCAGCATGAAAGGTGTGATCATCTGGTCAGGTGCAAGAGCCATCTACAAAAACATCTTCTGCATCAGGAAAGGGAACACTTTGTAGGGTGGGGCAGGGGCTGGTGGCTATGGGAATTCGTTCTGCACATTCATGTTATACCGATATCTCATCTTGTGGGCCCTTTAATCCTAGGAGAGAGTTCAAAATCGACATTGGTGCAGTTGTTGGTGCACAGTAGTGGACCTGGAGCCCTGGGGTGGATGGAAGGAGACCATCATATCCTGCCAACCTTTGCTATGGCTTGCTTCATGGTTTGTGTAGGGGTTAATGTTGGCCAATTATCAACAATCATTTTATAAGTCTTAGCGACTTCTGGCAGTAAATTTGCAACAAATGTCTGTGTATACACCAATCGCATATCATCTGCAGTTGCCAAACCTCCTCTATCCAAATCTGTCTGAATCTCTTTGCAACATCGGACACCCTTTCCCCAGGTTTCTGTTTACACGCGGTGGCTATCCCAACATCTTTCCTATCACCATGCATCTTTTTCAATTGTGCCAATACTTGAGTCCACATTGTCTCTATCTGGACAGAAGTCCTTAAGGCAGGCATCCTCAAACTGCGGCCCTCCAGCTGTTGCAAAACTACAACTCCCAGCATGCCCGAACAGCCTACAGGTATCAGCCTACAGCAGGGCATTGTGGGAGTTGTAGTTTTACAACAGCTGGAGGGCCGCAGTTTGAGGATGCCTGCCTTAAGGGATAATCGGCAGGCGTGATGTCTGCACCGGATATTGCAAGAGTGTCGCATGTTTCAAAGTGAAAACCTCCCTCTGCAGAATCCGGATATCCTGTGACCCCTCTAGAATGTATCTATAATCCTCGACAGTAAACTGTTGGCCTTTACACATTCTTTTCAAGTAAGACACAGTGGCAGCGAGGGTTTTCATGGAATCTGGAGATTTCTTAATAATATCATTTAAAATAGTGGACGGTAATGGCTTCATTACCATCTGATTCCCCATTATTACAAAAGGGAATGCTTCAGCTGCTATGGGAGGGGTATCTCCTAGTTCAAAACCCTTACTCTTTGCTGCACGTGGATACTCTGTTCTACTGGGCCGTGCAGACTGTACAATAGGTTGATTAGCATGCTCGGAGACATCCTGTACTGCAGGTTCTGTAAAGCCAGAAGCTTGTGGAGCAGTTAACTGTGCGCAGATCTCATCATCTGATTCTGTTGGTAATTCAGTTAATACAGGGTACAATGGTAGATAGAGAGGCGGAGCAGGAGTTGGGGACACAATGGGGGCTTTCATCTGCTGTCTTTCATTTGAACTGCCAAGGTCAGTCCAGAAAGTGTGCAATGATAGCCATGCCTGTCCACAAATTTTCATATACATTTTATCCCAGTGGGGTTCTCCCTTATATCATGGAAAAGCGTCTGTGTCATTTAAACATAGCCCCTTGATCATGGTAATGTGAAAATCTGAAAAAGATCCCTCTCTTGGGAACGAATCACTACATCTCATTCCCTCGGTCCAATTTGACATACAGTCAGGTCCATAAATATTGGGACATGGACACAATTCTAACATTTCTGGCTCTATACACCACCACAATGGATGTGAAATGAAACGGACAAGATGTGCTTTACCTGCAGACTGTCAGCTGTAATTTGAGGGGATTTACATCCAAATCAGGTGAACGGTGCAGGAATTACAGCAGTTTGCATATGTGCCTCCCACTTGTTAAGGGACCAGAAGTAATGGGACAATTGTCTTCTCGGCTGTTCCATGGCCAGGTGTGTGTTATTCCCTCATTATCCCAATTACAATGAGCAGATAAAAGGTCCAGAGTCCATTTCCAGTCTGCTATCTGCATTTGGAATCTGTTGCTGTCAACTCTCAAGATCAGATCCAAAGAGCTGTCACTATCAGTGAAGCCATCATTAGGCTGAAAAAACACAACAATCCCATCAGAGAGATAGCAAAAACATTAGGCGCGGCCAAAACAACTGTTTGTAACATTCTTATAAAGAAGGAACGCACCTGTGAGCTCAGCAACACCAAAAGACCCGGAAGACCACGGAAAACAACTGTGGTGGATGAGCGAAGAATTCTTTCCCTGGTGAAGAAAACACCCTTCACAACAGTTGGCCAGATCAAGACCACTCTCCAGGAGGTAGGTCTATGTGTGTCAAAGTCAACAATCAGGAGAAGACTTCACCAGAGTGAATACAGAGGGTTCACCATAAGATGTAAACCATTGGTGAGCCTCAAAAACAGGAAGGCCAGATTGGAGTTTGCCAAACGACATCTAAAAAAGCCTTCACAGTTCTGAAACAACATCCTATGGACAGATGAGACCAAGATCAACTTGTACCAGAGCGATGGGAAGAGAAGAGTATGGAGAAGGAAAGGAGCTGCTCATGATCCTAAGCATACCACCTCATCAGTGAAGCATGGTGGTGGTATTGTCATGGCGTGGGCATGTATGGCTGCCAATGGAACTGCTTCTCTTGTATTTATTGATGATGTGACTGCTGACAAAAGCAGCAGGATGAATTCTGAAGGGTTTCGGGCAATATTATCTGCTCATATTCAGCCAAATGCTTCAGAACTCATTGGACGGCGCTTCACAGTGCAGATGGACAATGACCTAAAGCATTCTGCAAAAGCAACCAAAGAGTTTATAAGGGAAAGAAGTGGAATGTTCTGCAATGGCCAAGTCAATCCCCGGACCCGAATCCGATTGAGCATTTCACTTGCTGAAGACAAAACTGAAGGGAAAATGCCCCAAGAACAAGCAGGAGCTGAAGAAAGTTGCAGTAGAGGCCTGGCAGAGCATCACCAGGGATGAGACCAGCGTCTGGTGATGTCTATGCTCCAGACTTCAGGCTGTAATTGACTGCAAAGGATTTGCGACCAAGTATTAAAAAGTGAAAGTTTGATTTATGATTATTATTATGTCCCATTACTTTTGGTCCCTTAACAAGTGGGAGGCACATATGTAACTGCTGTAATTCCTGCACCGTTCACCTGATTTGGATGTAAATCCCCTCAGATTACAGCTGACAGTCTGCAGGTAAAGCACATCTTGTCCGTTTCATCTCACATCCATTGTGGTGGTGTATAGAGGCAAAAATGTTAGAATTGTGTCCATGTCCCAATATTTATGGACCTTACTGTATTATCAACCCAAAGGTCAGTGTAAAATGAACCTAGGCACCTCTGGACAAACATTTTCTGTTTTTCACCCAATTTATTTTTAGGAGACAGCTTCACCGTAGAGCGGTTTGCAGCAGATTTAGGAACATGATTTTTAGTTCTAAACTTAACCGCTTCACGTCCGCCCATAGACTATAAACGTCCTATGGGTGGACGTCTATTTCTGAACGCACGTTTTAGAACGTCCTTTCAGAAATAGCAGCTGCACGCTAATCGTGCAGCTGCTGATCGGGTTGCCCGCTGTCAGTGACAGCAGGGCAACCCTAAGACAAGGCAGGGATAGTGCCCAGGTGTCCCTGCCTTCTAGATCGCTGCAGACACAGCGCTCACCGAGCGCTGTGTCTGCAGAGAAGGAAGCGCTGTGCGCTTCCTGTTCCGGCCCGGCGGTCATGTGACCGGAGTGTGCAGGAGCTGTGTGAGGTCTCTCACAGACCTCGATCAGCCCTGCACTGAGGCTGTACAGCGCTGTATACTGCTGTACAGCCTCTCTGGGGGGTGCATTTCTCCTGTAACTGGGGCTCCTATGTCAGCCCTGCACTGAGGCTGTACAGCGCTGTATACTGCTGTACAGCCTCTCTGGGGGTGTATTTCTCCTGTAACTGGGGCTCCTATGTCAGCCCTGCACTGAGGCTGTACAGCGCTGTATACTGCTGTACAGCCTCTCTGGGGGTGTATTTCTCCTGTAACTGGGGCTCCTATGTCAGCCCTGCACTGAGGCTGTACAGCGCTGTATACTGCTGTACAGCCTCTCTGGGGGGTGTATTTCTCCTGTAACTGGGGCTCCTATGTCAGCCCTGCACTGAGGCTGTACAGCGCTGTATACTGCTGTACAGCCTCTCTGGGGGGTGTATTTCCCCTGTAACTGGGGCTCCTATGTCAGCCCTGCACTGAGGCTGTACAGCGCTGTATACTGCTGTACAGCCTCTCTGGGGGGTGTATTTCACCTGTAACTGGGGCTCCTATGTAAGCCCTGCACTGAGGCTGTACAGCGCTGTATACTGCTGTACAGCCTCTCTGGGGGGTGTATTTCTTCTGTAACTGGGGCTCCTATGTCAGCCCTGCACTGAGGCTGTACAGCGCTGTATACTGCTGTACAGCCTCTCTGGGGGGTGTATTTCTTCTGTAACTGGGGCTCCTATGTCAGCCCTGCTCTGAGGCTGTACAGCGCTGTATACTGCTGTACAGCCTCTCTGGGGGGTGTATTTCCCCTGTAACTGGGGCTCCTATGTCAGCCCTGCTCTGAGGCTGTACAGCGCTGTATACTGCTGTACAGCCTCTCTGGGGGTGTATTTCCCCTGTAACTGGGGCTCCTATGTCAGCCCTGCACTGAGGCTGTACAGCGCTGTATACTGCTGTACAGCCTCTCTGGGGGTGTATTTCTCCTGTAACTGGGGCTACTATGTCAGCCCTGCACTGAGGCTGTACAGCGCTGTATACTGCTGTACAGCCTCTCTGGGGGGTGTATTTCCCCTGTAACTGGGGCTCCTATGTCAGCCCTGCTCTGAGGCTGTACAGCGCTGTATACTGCTGTACAGCCTCTCTGGGGGTGTATTTCCCCTGTAACTGGGGCTCCTATGTCAGCCCTGCTCTGAGGCTGTACAGCGCTGTATACTGCTGTACAGCCTCTCTGGGGGGTGTATTTCCCCTGTAACTGGGGCTCCTATGTCAGCCCTGCACTGAGGCTGTACAGCGCTGTATACTGCTGTACAGCCTCTCTGGGGGGTGTATTTCCCCTGTAACTGGGGCTACTATGTCAGCCCTGCACTGAGGCTGTACAGCGCTGTATACTGCTGTACAGCCTCTCTGGGGGTGTATTTCTTCTGTAACTGGGGCTACTATGTCAGCCCTGCACTGAGGCTGTACAGCGCTGTATACTGCTGTACAGCCTCTCTGGGGGGTGCATTTCTTCTGTAACTGGGGCTACTATGTCAGCCCCAGTTACAGGAGAAATCAACTGTGAAAAAAAAAAAAAAAAAAAAGTGAAGTAAATGTCCCCCAGAGGTCTTGTATGACCTTATGGGGGACGAAAAGTGTAAAATAAAAAAAGTGTAAAAATAAAAGGTTGAAAATAAAAAAATAAAAAAAAGTTTCACATGTAAAAAAAAAAAAGTCCCCAAGTAAGGAATGAAAAAAAAAAATAAAAAAATAGAAAAAATAAAAAAAAGTATACATATTAGGTAAAAAACGGTGTCAAAACAAGCAATTTTTGTCACCTTGCATCACAAAAGGTGCAACACCAAGTGATCAAAAACGCGTATGTCCCACAAAATAGTACCAATAAAACCGTCACCTCATCCCGCAAAAAATGAGCCCCTACATAAGAAAATCTCTCAAAAAATAAAAAAACTATAGCTCTTAGAACATGGAGACACTAAAACATCTTTTTTTTGGTTTCAAAAATGCTATTATTGTGTTAAAGTGAAACAAATAAAAAAAAGTATACATATTAGGTATTGCCGCGTCCGTAAAAACCAGCTCTATAAAAATATCACATGACCTTACCCCTTGGGTGAACACCGTAAAAAAAAAAAAAAAAAAACTGTGTCAAAACAAGCAATTTTTGTCACCTTGTATCACAAAAGGTGCAACACCAAATGATCAAAAATGCGTATGTGCCACAAAATGGTACCAATAAAACCGTCACCTCATCCTGCAAAAATGAGCCCCTACATAAGAAAATCTCTCAAAAAATAAAAAAACTATAGCTCTCAGAACATGGACACATTAAAACATAATTTTTTTGTTTCAAAAATGCTATTATTGTGTAAAACTTTAATAAATGAGAAAAAGTATACATATTAGGTATTGCCACGTCCGTAACGATCTGTTCTATAAAAATGTCACTTGACTGAACCCCTCAGGTGAACGCTGTAAAAATAAATAAATAGAAACTGTGCTAAAACAACCAATTTTTTGGTCACCTTGCCCCATAAAGTGTTATAATGAATGATCAAAAAATCATATTGTGGCGAAACCGACCTCGCCACTGGGTTTTGGAGAGGACTGGCTGCTGGCCTCTTGCCCCAGGATTATGGGCCATATACTAACTTTTAAACCCCTGAACCGATTCAAGTGAATTTTGGATAGGTTTGTCCCCACGTTATACTGTTTGAATTAATGTAAGTTATATGTATGGCCAATGTAAACTCACAAAGTTGTAACAATCTATAATAATTGTAACTTGTCAGCTTGGGAGGAAAATGCTGGGTGTGTTTCTATTGTGCCATTGTCCCATTGTGTGTTTAAATGGTGATGTCTGTCCTGTTGTATCTACATGTGTATTGGCGATCTCCCTTTGTTCTGAGAGATAATTGGATTGCTCCTCAGGTTGTCTCCAGACAGAGGGGAGGAGACCATGATGCATTGTGGGGATATGTTGTCCTATGTCCCAGTCTTCATTCTGGTCCTCTGGGGGCGTGAACGATTGGTTGCTGTAGTTACATTGTATGTGTTGTTAATTACTGATTGGTTGTATTTCAAACCCCTGTGGGCAGTACTATGTTTTTGGTTTGTGAATAAAAGAGGCTGTACGTGAAGTACAGTCAGTTCCTGTTTCACCTTCAACATAGAGCCTCGTCTCATGTGTGTGGGGATTGCTATACGTGTATACTCCCCTGGCTATAACTACTAGCTCTTTTAAGGGCTGTTCCTGATCTCTGGTTTTAGGAGAGGTCCACCCACTGGAGCCTGGAGCCTTGTCGTAGGTCCAGGGTGGGTAGGAGACGGTGAGACCTCAACCAAGCTTCGGCAGTTCGTGGGGTCTGCAGTGCGTACGGTGTCAAGTGGAGTGCTTGGAGTCCTCGGAAAGCACTCGGAGCATTCATTCAACGGAGGTACCCGGTCGGGGTGCCAGGTGATCCGTTACATTGGTGGCAAGCAGTGGGATGGCGTCCTAGTGTGAGGAGAAGCAGCTCGGAGACACCGTTCGTGGGTAACGCTAGTATCCGTACAGCGCCCCTGGCTACAGCAGGATGGAATCGGCTAGTCTTCAAACAGCGTTCCACTACGAGGATGAGGATGACCCGGACTGGAGGGATGCAGTCCGGAAAGGCGTCTGGTATGATGCCCTGGAAAATGCCCAGCGGCGGCGGGGCGAGTGTCTCCCCAGTGAGGAACAGCAGTTGCGGATGCGAGTGGCCCTGCGAATGCCCCTTCTGGGAGAGAAGCCCCTGAATGAGTGGGTGACAGAACTGGAGAGCCTGGTATGGAAGGAGCTTTGGCTAGATGACGCCTACCAGGCACTCTGGTGGTATGTGATTCGGCACTCCCCCTGGATGGCTGAGCACGACAGACCCGAGGGTGAGAATTCTGATGGCCCTGGCCTGTTGTTTGAGGCCTTCGCAGAACCGGAGTTCGGAGATGCTGGAGGGTCCCGGTTCTGGGATATCTATGACTACAGGGAGGCTATGCATGATTGGGCTACAGCGAGAGAGGTGAGACAAGACCTGGCATCTCTAGTGACAAAGGAGTGGGAGCTGGAGCAGGACTACCAATACTTCTTCAGCTCAATTCGGTCCCAATATACACTGCCAGAGAGCTGGGTGGCAGTCCCAGACCTACAACCCTACAGCTGGGAAGACCCGACTGAAGTATCCCCTGCTTCAGTACCAGCTACAGAGGTAGAAGTCCTCATAAACTGGTCCTGTGAGGAACCACAACAGGCAGGGGGAGACGGGACCGAGGTCTCTCCACCGGGATGCTGGGCAGCTGGCCCAGACCCTCAACAGCAGCCGGAGTTGCCAGGTGTGGACGCAGGTGGTCCTTACTCGCAAATGTTGAGGGACCTCACAGACTGGTCCTGGGAGGACCCACAGATGGCAGGTGGAGATGGGACCGAGGTCTCTCTACCAGTCCTACAGAGATGCTGGACGGTCGGTCCAGATCTCCAGCCATCTCCGCAGGGATACCAGGAGGAGGAGGGGGGCAGCACCCCTAACTCCGATGGTGCAGATGGGACTGCGGTCTCTGCACCAGGCCTACCGGGATGCTGGACGGCCGGTTCAGATCCCCCACCAACCCTGCAGGAATGCCAGGAGGAGGAGGTAAGCGATTCCTCCTCTCCACAGCCGATCTGCAACAAGGTCCTGGCGATAGGATTCCCTGACCACATCCCAGCGGAAGAGCTGGCATCTGGGCAGAGCGCAGTCGGCCTCTGCCCTCCCCTATCCTCTTCTCCAGAGCCGGACTTCCCACAGGCTACCCCAGCGGAAGCGCTGGCATCTGGGCAGAGCGCAGTCGGCCTCTGCCCTCCCCTATCCTCTTCTCCAGAGCCGGACTTCCCACAGGCTACCCCAGCGGAAGAGCTGGCATCTGGGCAGAGCGCAGTCGGCCTCTGCCCACCAAGTACCTACAGTTCCAAGCTGGAGAACCACAAGGAAGCGAGGAGTAGCAGATGCCCACTCAACAGCTGGGGACATACAGAACAGAGCCAGGCCCCAAGATTCAACAGGTCCAGTATTGGGTTGTGGTTGGACTGCCAGACTAACTCAGGTACTGACCGTGAGGTCAGGTATCTGGTTAGTCTTCCCTGGGAGGGGGAGATGTGTGGCGAAACCGACCTCGCCACTGGGTTTTGGAGAGGACTGGCTGCTGGCCTCTTGCCCCAGGATTATGGGCCATATACTAACTTTTAAACCCCTGAACCGATTCAAGTGAATTTTGGATAGGTTTGTCCCCACGTTATACTGTTTGAATTAATGTAAGTTATATGTATGGCCAATGTAAACTCACAAAGTTGTAACAATCTATAATAATTGTAACTTGTCAGCTTGGGAGGAAAATGCTGGGTGTGTTTCTATTGTGCCATTGTCCCATTGTGTGTTTAAATGGTGATGTCTGTCCTGTTGTATCTACATGTGTATTGGCGATCTCCCTTTGTTCTGAGAGATAATTGGATTGCTCCTCAGGTTGTCTCCAGACAGAGGGGAGGAGACCATGATGCATTGTGGGGATATGTTGTCCTATGTCCCAGTCTTCATTCTGGTCCTCTGGGGGCGTGAACGATTGGTTGCTGTAGTTACATTGTATGTGTTGTTAATTACTGATTGGTTGTATTTCAAACCCCTGTGGGCAGTACTATGTTTTTGGTTTGTGAATAAAAGAGGCTGTACGTGAAGTACAGTCAGTTCCTGTTTCACCTTCAACATAGAGCCTCGTCTCATGTGTGTGGGGATTGCTATACGTGTATACTCCCCTGGCTATAACTACTAGCTCTTTTAAGGGCTGTTCCTGATCTCTGGTTTTAGGAGAGGTCCACCCACTGGAGCCTGGAGCCTTGTCGTAGGTCCAGGGTGGGTAGGAGACGGTGAGACCTCAACCAAGCTTCGGCAGTTCGTGGGGTCTGCAGTGCGTACGGTGTCAAGTGGAGTGCTTGGAGTCCTCGGAAAGCACTCGGAGCATTCATTCAACGGAGGTACCCGGTCGGGGTGCCAGGTGATCCGTTACACATATGTACCCAAAAATAGTACTAATAAAACTGGCAACTTATCCCCTAGTTTCCAAAATGGGGTCACTTCTTGGGAGTTTCTACTGTAAGGGTGCATCAGGGGGCTTCAAATGGGACATGGCATCTAAAAACCATGTGGAGTTCCTTTCCTTCTGCGCCCTGCCGTGTGCCCATACAGCAGTTTACGACCACATGTGGGGTGTTTCTGTAAACTACAGAATCTGGGTAATAAATATTGAGTTTTGTTTGGCTGTTAACCATTGATGTGTTAAAGAAAAAAATTGATTGAAATGGAAAATCTGCCAAAAAAGTGAAATTTAAAAATTTGATCTCCATTTTCCTTTAATTCTTGTGGAACGCCTAAAGGGTTAACAAAGTTTGTAAAATCGGTTTTGAATACCTTGAGGGGTGTAGTTTCTACAATGGGGTCATTTATGGGGGTATCCACTATGTAGGCCCCACAAAGTGACTTCAGACCTGAACTGGTCCTTATAAAGTGGGTTTTGGCAATTTTCTTATAAATTTGAAGAATTGCTTCTAAACTTCTAAGCCTTCTAACGTCCGAAAAAAATAAAATGACATTTCCAAAATGATGCCAACATAAAGTAGACATATGGGGAATGTTTATACTAAGCTAGAAAAAAGTGAGATCAGATGAATTTGAAGGTTATCTAGGGATGGTGACCTTTGTGTTAGATGCAAGTACTTACTGACAAACCTTGTGTGTATCAGTTTATATGGTTTTTATCCTATTTCTCCTAATCCAGGCTCATGACCAGCCCTGAACTTATGTTTGATTTTAACTATTCTGAGTGGCCAACTTTATACCTTCAATGTCAATGAACTGGCCTACAATCTATACCGTAAAATTACATCTTATATATAACGACTAAAAATGCCTAAGCAACTATCCAGCAATATACATTTGTTTTAGGAGAGAATATTCCGGCATACAGTACTGCTTTCTGATTGGGCGACTCCAGACCCCCTTATTTTCTTTAGGAACAACAGATTCCTGGGAGGCGCTACAGAAGCAATCCGCTCTCACAGTATAGGGCAGTAATAATATATATAAAAAATATAGAATTACTTACCCGATACTGTTTATGGCGGATCCCTCTTCTGACACCAAACTGAAAGCTGGTCCTCATCCGAGGTGGCTTTGAGATGGTTCCGCACTGAGATCCCAGACCTCCACCCTTGGATTCTCACTCCCTTGCAGTGAATATTCTCTCTTCCAGCGGGGAGATATTCAACCGCGCTGCACCGGAGCCTGAAGGGTCAAACATCGGATTTCTTTTACCAACTGTACATGTATTTATGAGACATCATGGCGGGAAATTCCAGATGAAACGGGAAGGAGTCACATGTGTTATTTGAAACAGTAAAACATCTCCTTTAGACAATACTGTGTTTGCTGTATACAATCTGTATACATGATTTTACATATCAGCTAAGTTAATTACTTCGTTACAGTTTGCATCAGGTTCCTTTCATCTTAGTTATTTGGGGCATATTTTGCCCACACTGAGACCTTTCCTGATTAGGTAGTTTGTTTTGGGAGTCCTTTTTTTCTTCTTTTTGTGTTTTTTTTTCTTTTCCTTTTGTCTTTTTCCATCTCATTTCTGTTCTCTGCCTTCTATTCTTTCTCCCCCATTGTGTATTTATTTTCTGCCCTTGCTGTACCATTGTTTTGGGCTATCATCACTAGGGAGTGTTATTATACAACTCCTGATGATGTACTTGATGTGGGAATCCACTTGTATTGTGGGACATACCCCTGTGGAGTAACAGCCGCTATGTGATACCTATGCTTTATAGTGCATATTGTTTGATATGGTGAGACATGACATGTGTAACATCTTTTGAGGGTGGTAGCGGCATAGGCCAGGTGATTCTGGCACCCTTATACATCTGTTGTGTTCTGTTTATTACCATTATACTGTTATATGCTGTATATATGGATTTTTATGCAATAAAGTGGATATATATTTGTTGACTATATTGGGTATGTTCTCGTTGTTTGTGAACAACATTATAGGTATATGTTCTGGTTAATGTATATGCCCTGATTTACTATTGTTGTATTGAGGCCTGTTTTGGTTATATCCACACTAGAATCTGGAATCTCATCACGTAGCCAGGTCTCTGATGATCACCTCCGTTCTCTATACACTCGCTGGCTCCCCACAAGAGCTTGCAGTTCATCCGTCTTGTTCCCCAGTGATCTCACATTCCCCATAATGGTTGACGGCACAAACAGCTTAAAGTGACGCCCTCTTTTCCCAGCCTTGAAGCCAGCATGGCAGTCACAAAAAGGCATCAGTGTCTCTCTTGGTATGCAGAGCTGGCACTGTGACACATGGTATATATATATATTGTGGTAAGGTGAACAGAAAAGTGTATGGTAGAGTCCTGGAAGGGGTGTATATCCCACCCAGCTTCCTCAACTGGGTGAGGTAAGTGAAATCCAGAAGGTTAAAGTGGTCTCAGCAATGTGTAGGTCGCTGAGACAGTTTTGTTAAGTTTATGGGCTGGATTTTATTGGACTGGGAGAAGGTAGGCTTGGTAGAGGGACCTCCCCAGTCCACCCCATTTCGGGACAGGTTTTCCCCTAGCCTGAGGGATCCCTAGCTGAAGCCAGCTGGGATCGTCAAGGGGAAATAAAGCACAGTCCAGGCTGTCAGTCTGGGGAGAGTAATGCCTGGAGAAAGTCTGGGAAGATGGCTGCCCTGCTGGCTAGAGAAGCCAAATTATCTGTGTGAACAGTGTTCAATAGGTGAGCTAGGATCTTCACTGTATTAGCCAGAGCCCAGACGGGCAGGTGTTTATTTTGGTTTATGTTTTTCTGGTGCTGGACCTTCACCTTACCCAGTGAATTATAACTGGGGTGCCTGTATTGCCAGAGTGTGATAAATAAAGCAACATTTGGACTTTAGCCCTGTGGTCTGCAAGAGAATCTGTCATCGCCGCCCTGACTGGGAGTGTAACCCCTTACTATATATATATATTGTAGGGATCGCTCTGGTAGGCAGGGTAAGCGGTCGCAGTACAGAGGCAAGAACACGGTAGTAAAGCAAAAAGTTCAATGTTTATTCACACCAAAGGAAAAAAGTTACACAAACACTTTGCAGAGTCCTGGTGTTAATTCACACCGCACAAAGTCCACAGAAGAAAGATGTCACCTGGCGGACTGTTTTGTCCAGGGCAATCCACAGCCGTCCACAGCAGGCTTTAGGGCGCCTGATTCCCAGCAGTGTCACTCCAGCACGGTACCAAATGTTTAGGTCCCAAAACAGAACCTGACCGAGCTCCACTGTCAGATGGAGGATACAATGCACACCCAGCTGAGCTGCTGGCTGGGTTTTTAAACCCCAGCCCAAAACCTGGCCTGGACGTGGGGAACAGCCACCCACCCTGCTCTTTGGCTGCTCCCAATAAGAACCGGCCCGGATCGGCTTTACAGCCATACTAAGAAAAACAGTGTCAGCGAGCACTAGCTGCCGCTGACACACAAAATTACCGATTCTTATCTCACCGAGGCCAGGAACCTCGGTGACACGTACCTTCCGTCAATGATAGACCCTTGTGCCTTCCTACAATATACAGTACAGACCAAAAGTTTGGACACACCTTCTCATTCAAAGAGTTTTCTTTTTTTTCATGACTATGAAGGCATCAAAACTATGAATTAACACATGTGGAATTATATACATAACAAACAAGTGTGAAACATCTGAAAATAGGTCATATTCTAGGTTCTTCAAAGTAGCCACCTTTTGCTTGATTACTGCTTTGCACACTCTTGGCATTCTCTTAATGAGCTTCAAGAGGTAGTCACCTGAAATGGTCTTCCAACAGTCTTGAAGGAGTTCCCAGAGATGCTTAGCACTTGTTGGCCCTTTTGCCTTCACTCTGAGGTCCAGCTCACCCCAAACCATCTCGATTGGGTTCAGGTCCGGTGACTGTGGAGGCCAGGTCATCTGGCGCAGCACCCCATCACTCTCTTTCATGGTCAAATAGCCCTTACACAGCCTGGAGGTGTGTTTGGGGTCATTGTCTTGTTGAAAAATAAATGATGGTCCAACTAAATGCAAACCGGATGGAATAGCATGCCGCTGCAAGATGCTGTGGTAGCCATGCTGGTTCAGTATGCCTTCAATTTTGAATAAATCCCCAACAGTGTCACCAGCAAAGCACCCCCACACCATCACACCTCCTCCTCCATGCTTCACGGTGGGAACCAGGCACGTAGAGTCCATCCGTTCAACTTTTCTGTGTCGCACAAAGACATGGTGGTTGGAACCAAAGATCTCAAATTTGGACTCATCAGACCAAAGCACAGATTTCCGCTGGTCTAATGTCCATTCCTTGTGTTCTTTAGCCCAAACAAGTCTCTTCTGCTTGTTGCCTGTCCTTAGCAGTGGTTTTCTAGCAGATATTCTACCATGAAGACCTGATTCACACAGTCTCCTCTTAACAGTTGTTCTAGAGATGTGTCTGCTGCTAGAACTCTGTGTGGCATTGACCTGGTCTCTAATCTGAGCTGCTGTTAACCTGCGATTTCTGAGGCTGGTGACTCGGATGAACTTATCCTCCGCAGCAGAGGTGACTCTTGGTCTTCCTTTCCTGGGGCGGTCCGCATGTGAGCCAGTTTCTTTGTAGCGCTTGATGGTTTTTGTGACTGCACTTGGGCACACTTTCAAAGTTTTCCCAATTTTTCTGACTGACCTTCATTTCTTAAATTAATGATGGCCACTCGTTTTTCTTTACTTAGCTGCTTTTTTCTTGCCATAATACAAGTTCTAACAGTCTATTCGGTAGGACTATCAGCTGTGTATCCACCTGACTTCTCCTCAACGCCACTGATGGTCCCAACCCCATTTATAAGGCAAGAAATCCCACTTATTAAACCTGACAGGGCACACCTGTGAAGTGAAGACCATTTCAGGGGACTACCTCTTGAAGCTCATCAAGAGAATGCCAAGAGTGTGCAAAGCAGTAATCAAAGCAAAAGGTGGCTACTTTGAAGAACCTAGAATATGACATATTTTCAGTTGTTTCACACTTGTTTGTTATGTATATAATTCCACATGTGTTAATTCATAGTTTTGATGCCTTCATAGTCATGAAAAAAAAGAAAACTCTTTGAATGAGAAGGTGTGTCCAAACTTTTGGTTTGTACTGTATACTGGTCAAAAACTTGGTTCCTCCTGCTCCACTGTTTGTCAGCAGGGGAATACTGGATTCTGGCGTCCATACCAGACCTTCTCCATGTGGGTATGGCCTTCCACCCCAATGTTCTACAACTTTATCTAACTGCCTGGAGGTTGAACGGCTCTTATTTAAACAAAGAGGCCTTACCGATGCTGTCATATCTACTTTACTTCATGGTAGGAAACAGATCTCCAGAACTTATGTACAGACACGGAACACCTTTCTGTCCTTTGCAGGTAACAGATGGGATCCACAGAAGCAATTAGATGTGGGTCTAGTGTTAGAATTTTTGCAGGCAGGCTTCGATAAGGGTCTTAGAACCAGTACCCTTAGGCCTCTTTCACACGGGCGTCCCAGATTTTCTCCGGATGAGTCGCGTGTGCATTGCGGGAAACCCGTGCGAGTAGGCATGCAACTGCAGTCAGTTTTAACTGCTATTGCGTTCCGATGTTCAGTTTTTTTCCGCGCGAGTGCAATGCGCTTTGCACGCGCGTGAGAAAAAACTGAATGTGCTACATAGACCCGAACCCGGACTTCTTCACTGAACTGTGTTCTATTCATTTTATTATTTTCCTTTCTAACATGGTTATAAAGGAGAATAATAGGATTCCTAATACAGAATGCTTACTGAAATGTCCCTTGAGGGGTTTAAAAAATAAAATAAAAATTAACTCACCTCATCCTGTTGTTCGCGCAGCCGGCATCGTCTTCTTTCTCCTTCTTTCAGGACCTGCAAAAGGACCTTTGATGACGTGATCACCCTCACCACGTGGTGACGTCAGCGCAGGTCCTGCTGAATAAAGAGAGAAGATCCTTCTATCTTCATTCAGCAAAGGTTCCTTTTGCAGGTCCTGAAAAAAGAAGAAAGAAGATGATGCCGGCTGCACGAACAAGTGGAAGAGGTGAGTACATTTTTATTTAATTTTTTAACCCCTCAAGGCACATTTTTCTAAGCATTCTGTATTAAGAATGCTATTATTTTTCCTTATAACCATGACATAAGGGAAAATAATACAGTGACTTTAATGGGGTTGCTCATCCCTATCATCTAATAGCAACCATGCGTGAAAATCACACCGCATCCGCACTTGCTTGCGGATGCTTGCGATTTTCGGGCAGACCCATTCATTTCTATGGGGCCTGCGTTATGTGAAAAATGCAGAATATAGAACATGCTGAGATTTTCACGCAACGCACAAGTGATGCGTGAAAATCAGCGCTCATCTGCACAGCCCCATTGAAGCGAATGGCTCCGGATTCAGTGCGGGTGCAATGCGTTCACCTCACGCATTGCACCCGCGCGGAAAACTCGCCCGTGTGAAAGGGTCTTAAGGTTCAGATATCGGCTTTCAGTGCCTTTTTGGATCTTAAAATAGCAGAGTTTCCTCTTGTTAGGAGATTCATAAAAGGCACAAGTAGAATTTGTCCCACCTACTTCGTTAGAGTTCCTCCTTGGGATTTAAGCGTCGTTCTCTCTGCCCTCACTGCGCTGCCATTTGAACCCCTAACAGACATATCCCTGAGGTTATTAACATTAAAGACGACCTTTCTTATAGCCATCACCACTGCTAGGCAAGTTGGGGAAATTCAGACCTTCTCTTGTAAAGCTCCCTACTTTACTGTGCTAGAAGATAGGGTTATATGTAAAGGCTTTGTACACTTTTGGGGGCAATTTTTGTTTCTGAATGTATTTTACAAATTTTGGGCTAAAAATCATATTTTCTATTGGCCTTTATTAAAAATATTGAGACATTCTGTCACAAAGGGTTAACTAACTGTGACTTTCACTTTCTGCAGTCATCTAATAATACTTCTCTCTATACTACCGAGAGGTCATAAACACTTATTTAAGCCACATTCTTATATAGAAACTAAGCTATAATGAGTGTTTATAATGTCAGAGATAAGGAGCCGTCAGCTCCCTGTCTGACAGAAGATCCAGAGGCTGCTACTAGAGCATCTCAGCTCCGCACAGAAAAAAGGGCTCCATATTTTTAATAAATACCAATTGAAAAAATGATTTTTAGCTCAAAATAAGTAAATCTGCTAGATTGAGTGTTACCATATAATAGTCTTGGAAGATTTATTGTAGATCTTATTGACTCCATCTTGAATTTTTTGAAGCGGTTCAAATACTTTAGACTGAAGAATGTTCTGAATTTTCCACTTTTTTTAAAATCAGAAATAGGGGAGAGTACAATACCTGTTCTACTTCTTTTTCTGGCAGGGTCACTACCTCTGACTCTAGAGCTATCTGCTTGAGGGAATGTGACATAGTCTTGTTTATCATAAACCTTTTGTTTGGAGAGGAGGATGAAATTCTATGCTGTGACCAGAGAAAATCTGGTCTAGGACCAGGAGGAGGCTTCTATAGAATCCCAGGCCTGCAGAGAGAGGATCAGACCTCCACTAATGGCCGAGCTGTGAGAGTGGAGAAGAGCACTGCCCCCAACAGAGAAGGAGGAGGAGACCACCGACTGAAGAGAGAGGAGTGGACCTCCACTAATGGCCGAGCTGTGAGAGCAGAGAAGAGCACTGCCCCCAACAGAGAGATGGAGGAGGAGACCACCGACTGCAGAGAGAGGATCGGACCTCCACTAATGGCCGAGCTGTGAGAGCGGAGAAGAGCACTGCCCCCAACAGAGAGATGGAGGAGGAGACCACCGACTGCAGAGAGAGGAGCAGACCTCCACTAATGGCCGAGCTGTGAGAGCGGAGAAGAGCACCGCCCCCCCCCCAACAGAGAGATGGAGGAGGAGACCACCGACTGCAGAGAGAGGAGCGGACCTCCACTAATGGTCGCGCTGTGAGAGCGCAGAAGAGCACTGCCCCCAACAGAGAGATGTAGGAGGAGACCACCAACTGCAGAGACAGGAGCAGACCTCCACTAATGGCCGAGCTGTGAGAGCAGAGAGGAGCACTGCCCCCAACAGAGAGATGGAGGAGGAGACCACCGACTGCAGAGAGGAGCGGACCTCCACTAATGGCCGAGCTGTGAGAGCAGAGAAGAGCACTGCCCCCAACAGAGAGATGGAGGGGGAGACCACCGACTGCAGAGAGAGGAGCGGACCTCCACTAATGGCCGAGCTGTGAGAGCGGAGAAGAGCACTGCCCCCAACAGAGAGATGGAGGAGGAGACCACCGACTGCAGAGAGAGGAGCGGACCTCCACTAATGGCCGAGCTGTGAGAGCGGAGAAGAGCACTGCCCCCAACAGAGAGATGGAGGAGGAGACCTCCACTAATGGCCGAGCTGTGAGAGCGGAGAAGAGCACTGCCCCCAACAGAGAGATGGAGGAGGAGACCACCGACTGCAGAGAGAGGAGCGGACCTCCACTAATGGCCGAGCTGTGAGAGCGGAAAAGAGCACTGCCCCCAACAGAGAGATGGAGGAGGAGACCACCGACTGCAGAGAGAGGAGCGGACCTCCACTAATGGCCGAGATGTGAAAGCGGAGAACAGCACTGCCCCCAACAGAGAGATGGAGGAGGAGACCACCGACTGCAGAGACAGAAGCGGACCTCCACTAATGGCCGAGCTGTGAGAGCGGAGAAGAGCACTGCCCCCAACAGAGAGATGGAGGAGGAGACCACCGACTGCAGAGAGAGGAGCAGACCTCCACTAATGGCCGAGCTGTGAGAGCGGAGAAGAGCACTGCCCCCAACAGAGAGATGGAGGAGGAGACCACCGACTGCAGAGAGAGGAGCGGACCTCCACTAATGGCCGAGCTGTGAGAGCGGAGAAGAGCACTGCCCCCAACAGAGAGATGGAGGAGGAGACCACCGACTACAGAGAGAGGAGCGGACCTCCACTAATGGCCGAGCTATGAGAGCGGAGAAGAGAACTGCCCCCAACAGAGAGATGAAGGAGAAGACCACCGACTGCAAAGAGAGGAGCGGACCTCCACTAATGGCCGAGCTGTGAGAGCGGAGAAGAGCACTGCCCCCAACAGAGAAATGGAGGAGGAGACCACTGACTGCAGAAAGAGGGGCGGACCTCCACTAATGGCCGAGATGTGAGAGCGGAGAAGAGCACTGCCCCCAACAGAGAGATGGAGGAGGAGACCACCGACTGCAGAGACAGAAGCGGACCTCCACTAATGGCCGAGCTGTGAGAGCGGAGAAGAGCACTGCCGCCAACAGAGAGATGGAGGAGGAGACCACCAACTGCAGAGAGAGGAGCGGACCTCCACTAATGGCCGAGCTGTGAGAGCGGAGAAGAGCACTGCCCCCAACAGAGAGATGGAGGAGGAGACCACCAACTGCAGAGGAGTAAGAAGAGGAGAGGACTACAACTCCCAGCATGTCCAGCCTGTTATTATGTGATATCAGAGGACATTACAGGAGGAGGTAGGAGAGGACTACAACTCCCAGCATGTCCAGCCTGTTATTATGTGATATCAGAGGACATTACAGGAGGAGGTAGGAGAGGACTACAACTCCCATCATGTCCAGCCTGTTATTATGTGATATCAGAGGACATTACAGGAGGAGGGAGGAGAGGACTACAACTCCCAGCATGTCCAGCCTGTTATTATGTGATATCAGAGGACATTACAGGGGGAGGTAGGAGAGGACTACAACTCCCAGCATGTCCAGCCTGTTATTATGTGATATCAGAGGACATTACAGGGGGAGGTAGGAGAGGACTACAACTCCCAGCATGTCCAGCCTGTTATTATGTGATATCAGAGGACATTATAGGAGGAGGGAGGAGAGGACTACAACTCCCAGCATGTCCAGCCTGTTATTATGTGATATCAGAGGACATTACAGGAGGAGGTAGGAGAGGAGAGGACTACAACTCCCAGCATGTCCAGCCTGTTATTATGTGATATCAGAGGACATTACAGGAGGAGGTAGGAGAGGACTACAACTCCCAGCATGTCCAGCCTGTTATTATGTGATATCAGAGGACATTACAGGAGGAGGTAGGAGAGGACTAAAACTCCCAGCATGTCCAGCCTGTTATTATGTGATATCACAGGACATTACAGGAGGAGGTAGGAGAGGACTACAACTCCCAGCATGTCCAGCCTGTTATTATGTGATATCAGAGGACATTACAGGAGGAGGTAGGAGAGGACTACAACTCCCAGCATGTCCAGCCTGTTATTATGTGATATCAGAGGACATTACAGGA